>NC_031477.1:145268-147821 GCF_000006565.2 Toxoplasma gondii ME49
ACGCATGTCATGGACGTCACATGCTGTGTTCGCGACTCGGACGGGTGACACGAGACACAGGGACACAGCATGTGCCGTTGCAAATTCCGACACATCCTTCTTGACGTCGGCACTGACCCTCGCGTGACGAGTCCGTACCTCATCATCCTGAAACATTCCAACATGTCGCTCTCACAAACGAATCGTGATGAGGCCGGCTCATAAATCTCTCGTGTTCAGTCATGGTTGCCGCCCATACGCATGCCATTGCAACCGTCCATAATCAATACGCGCTCAATACTACCATCGCCACAACACACTTCACTGGGCGCTTCTCCTGGCCCGCAACGCACTTCTTAAGCTCAGCTCACGGCCCCGCCAGAAGCGATCGCATACTCGTCGTCAACCCTCAAAACCAAGGGACTCGCATTCCATCATTGACCACGAATTCATGGCAACCTACCGGCAGAGGCTGCGCCCAAAAGAAAATAACAGAGTGCAGGTAGGGTAAGCACTTCCTCATTCACCAAAGCAACCGACTCGCATTTTGTCCTCAACAACAAAGCCCTGGCGACGTACCGTCGAACGCTGCACCCGAAACAAATAGCGTACAGGTTGTGATTGTGCAGGGAACATATCCAGGTTCATCCACAACCGCGGAGACCTGACATTCGCGCTGAGGTGGGCCCGGCTCTCCCATCGCTCAGCTGTACGCACGTGCCTCGCAAAAAGTACATCGTCGCCCATAGAACAGACTGATGCACTCCGGATGCCCAAGAGACAAGTGAAGACGACTGCCAGCCGCATTCACGACCCGGACAGGTGGTGCGAGACAACATCACGAGTATATGCCGTCGCCAGTGTCCGCCGAAAACGAAGCCCTGCCGTGACACAGCATCTCTGTTGACTGCCTAGCATCCGTTTGACACAGCCACAGAGTCTCGCGTGGCGAGTGCGTACCGCTCTCTGAGGAACACCCATATGTCGCGCTCGCCACACACGCGCGATGAAGTCGGCACCCCATGCGTTCGTGTGCGTGCATATCTGCCGCCTATCCAAATGCCTCGGCAACCCTGCACTATCAATACGCTTTCAATCACCCCGGCCTCCGTACCGAACTCCGGTGGTTACCTCTTCTGGCCCGGAGCGCCCAGCCACAGTTCACCTCACAGCCCTGCCAGTCGCCAGCGCACACACATCACCAACCGTCTCAAACAAGAGGCAAGCACGACGTCGCCAACTGCAAACTCGAGGCATGCTTCCGAGTCAATATGGACGCGAAAACAACAAGGTGCCGCTTGACAAACCGCCGCGAACACACCCACGTTCGTCCGTAATCGGGCAGAGCCGACTGGCGTCCTAGGTGGAGTCCGACATCCCATCGTTTGTCCCTACACGGCTGCCTTCTCAAACGTCATTCAGAGCTCCAGAAGGATGCGGTGTTTCTCAGCATGCCATATGAAAGAGGCAAAAGCATGGCAAGCCAGCTGCTGGCTGTGTTCGGTACTCGGACGGAGGATACGAGACAGGCCACTTGTAGCTGCCGTCGCCTGTCTCGATGAGACACGAAGCCCGGCCTGCAACGCGACATTACTCCACAGCTCTGTCAAGTCCGATGGTCGTTCCCACATATCACCGCGGGACCAATGCGTACGCCCATCGGCCGACGAACGCCCGCAGAGAAGCGTCAAATGGCAGATGAGACGAATGTAGCGCCTGACCAGCTCGCCCGCGTTGACCCCTGCCGCCCATCCACGTGCCCCGGCAAGCCTTTCGAACTAACACCAGTTTTGTGCCACGAGGTCCACAGCTGACACCGGTGTCGCCTTATGACAACCCGCAACGCACCCCCACAGTTCACCTCGCAACCGCGACAGAAGCAGTCGCAGAATTGTCGTCAGCCCATAGAGACAAAGGACTCGCGTTTCGTCTCTTATCACCAACTCATGGCAACCTACCGACAGCGACTGCGCCCGAAAGAAAAAACACGAAGTGGAGAACGAATACATGCCCTCAGTGACCGAAGCAAGTGACGCGCATTTTGTCCTCAAAAACAGTCATGGCTACGAACCGACAAATGCTCCACCCGAAACAAAAGCGTACAGGTTGCAGTCGCTCTGGGAACACATCCAGGTTCGTCTGTAACAGGGGAGGGTCGATAGTGGCGTCGCGCTTGGGTAGAGTACCACGCCCCCACCGTTACTCAGTGTACGAACGCCTTCCACAATCCCAGACGATGTTCCGGGAGGACGAGACGTTTTGACTCATGCCATAAGGAAGCAAACAAAAACATGTCGAGCTCGGCTCGGACGGGTGGTGCGAGACAACATCACGAGTATATGCCGTCGCCAGTGTCCGCCGAAAACGAAGCCCTGCCGTGACACAGCATCTCTGTTGACTGCCAAGCGTCCGTTTGACACAGCCACAGAGTCTCGCGTGGCGAGTGCGTACCAGTTGCTGAGGAACACCCATATGTCGCGCTCGCCACACACGCGCGATGAAGTCGGCACCTCATGCGTTCGTGTGCGTGCATGTCTGCCGCCTATCCAAAATGCTCGGCCACCCTGCACTATC
>NC_031477.1:147841-152226 GCF_000006565.2 Toxoplasma gondii ME49
CGTCAACCTTCAAAACCCAAGGGACTCGCATTCCATCATTGACCACGAATTCATGGCAACCTACCGGCAGAGGCTGCGCCCAAAAGAAAATAACAGAGTGCAGGTAGGGTAAGCACTTCCTCATTCACCAAAGCAACCAACTCGCATTTTGTCCTCAACAACAAAGCCCTGGCGACGTACCGTCGAACGCTGCACCCGAAACAAATAGCGTACAGGTTGTGATTGTGCAGGGAACATATCCAGGTTCATCCACAACAGCGGAGACCTGACATTCGCGCTGAGGTGGGCCCGGCTCTCCCATCGCTCAGCTGTACGCACGTGCCTCGCAAAAAGTACATCGTCGCCCATAGAACAGACTGATGCACTCCGGATGCCCAAACGAGAATTCAAGACGACTGTCAGCTGCATTCACAACTCGGACAGGTGGTGCGAGACAACATCACGTGTATATGCCGTCGCCAGTGTCCGCCGAAAACGAAGCCCTGCCGTGACACAGCATCTCTGTTGACTGCCAAGCGTCCGTTTGACACAGCCACAGAGTCTCGCGTGGCGAGTGCGTACCGCTCTCTGAGGAACACCCATATGTCGCGCTCGCCACACACGCGCGATGAAGTCGGCACCCCATGCGTTCGTGTGCGTGCATATCTGCCGCCTATCCAAATGCCTTGGCAACCCTGCACAATCAATACGCTTTCAATCACCCCGACCTCCGTACCGAACTCCGGTGGTTACCTCTTCTGGCCCGGAGCGCCCAGCCACAGTTCACCTCACAGCCCTGCCAGTCGCCAGCGCACACACATCACCAACCGTCTCAAACAAGAGGAAGCACGACGTCGTCAACTGCAAACTCGAGGCATGCTTCCGAGTCAATATGGACGCGAAAACAACAAGGTGCCGCTTGAGAAACCGCCGCGAACACACCCACGTTCGTCCGTAATCGGGCAGAGCCGACTGGCGTGCCTAGGTGGAGTCCGACATCCCATCGTTTGTCCCTAGACGGCTGCCTTCTCGAACGTCATCGAGTGCCTTGGGAAAATGAGGCGTTTATTGGCATGGGGCATAGGAAAGGAACAAACGCATGTCATTGACGACAACATGCTGTGTTCGCGACTCGGACGGGTGATACGAGACACAGAGACACAGCATGTGCCGTTGCAAATTCCGATACATCCTTCTTGACGTCGGCACTGACCCTCGCGTGACGAGTCCGTACCTCATCATCCTGAAACATTCCAACATGTCGCTCTCACAAACGAATCGTGATGAGGCCGGCTCATAAATCTCTCGTGTTCAGTTATGGTTGCCGCCCATACGCATGCCATTGCAACCGTCCAGAATCCATACGCTCTCAATCACCCCGACCTCCGTACCGAACTCCGGTGGTTACCTCTTCTGGCCCGGAGCGCCCAGCCACAGTTCACCTCACAGCCCTGCCAGTCGCCAGCGCACACACATCACCAGCCGTCTCAAGCAAGAGGCAAGCATGATGTCGTCAACTGCAAACTGGCGGCATGCTTCCGAGTCAATATGGACGCGAAAACAACAAGGTGCCGCTTGCGAAACCGCCAGGAACACACCCACGTTCGTCCGTAATCGGGCAGAGCCGACTGGCGTGCCTAGGTGGAGTCCGACATCCCATCGTTTGTCCCTAGACGGCTGCCTTCTCGAACGTCATCGAGCGCCTTGGGAAAATGAGGCGTTTATTGGCATGGGGCATAGGAAAGGAACAAACGCATGTCATTGACGACAACATGCTGTGTTCGCGACTCGGACGGGTGATACGAGACACAGAGACACAGCATGTGCCGTTGCAAATTCCGACACATCCTTCTTGACGTCGGCACTGACCCTCGCGTGACGAGTGCCTACCGGAGCACCCTGAAACATTCCAACATGTCGCTCTCACAAACGAATCGTGATGAGGCCGGCTCATAAATCTCTCGTGTTCAGTCATGGGTGCCGCCCATACGCATGCCATTGCAACCGTCCAGAATCAATACGCTCTCAATCACCCCGACCTCCGTACCGAACTCCGGTGGTTACCTCTTCTGGCCCGGAGCGCCCAGCCACAGTTCACCTCACAGCCCTGCCAGTCGCCAGCGCACACACATCACCAACCGTCTCAAACAAGAGGAAGCACGACGTCGTCAACTGCAAACTGGCGGCATGCTTCCGAGTCAATATGGACGCGAAAACAACAAGGTGCCGCTTGACAAACCGCCGCGAACACACCCACGTTCGTCCGTAATCGGGCAGAGCCGACTGTCGTGCCTACGTGGAGTCCGACATCCCATCGTTCGTCCCTAGACGGCTGCCTTCTCGAACGTCATCGAGTGCCTTGGGAAAATGAGGCGTTTATTGGCATGGGGCATAGGAAAGGAACAAACGCATGCCATGGACGACAACATGCTGTGTTCGCGACTCGGACGGGTGATACGAGACACAGAGACACAGCATATGCCGTTGCAAATTCCGACACATCCTTCTTGACGTCGGCACTGACCCTCGCGTGACGAGTCCGTACCTCATCATCCTGAAACATTCCAACATGTCGCTCTCACAAACGAATCGTGATGAGGCCGGCTCATAAATCTCTCGTGTTCAGTCATGGTTGCCGCCCATACGCATGCCATTGCAACCGTCCATAATCAATACGCGCTCAATACTACCATAACCACAACACACTTTCACTGGGCGCTTCTCCTGGCCCGCAACGCACTCCTTAAGCTCAGCTCACGGCCCCGCCAGAAGCGATCGCATACTCGTCGTCAACCCTCAAAACCAAGGGACTCGCATTCCATCATTGACCACGAATTCATGGCAACCTACCGGCAGAGGCTGCGCCCAAAAGAAAATAACAGAGTGCAGGTAGGGTAAGCACTTCCTCATTCACCAAAGCAACCGACTCGCATTTTGTCCTCAACAACAAAGCCCTGGCGACGTACCGTCAAAAGCTGCACCCGAAACAAATAGCGTACAGGTTGTGATTGTGCAGGGAACATATCCAGGTTCATCCACAACCGCGGAGACCTGACATTCGCGCTGAGGTGGGCCCGGCTCTCCCATCGCTCAGCTGTACGCACGTGCCTCGCAAAAAGTACATCGTCGCCCATAGAACAGACTGATGCACTCCGGATGCCCAAACGAGAATTCAAGACGACTGTCAGCTGCATTCACAACTCGGACAGGTGGTGCGAGACAACATCACGTGTATATGCCGTCGCCAGTGTCCGCCGAAAACGAAGCCCTGCCGTGACACAGCATCTCTGTTGACTGCCATCAACCCTTTTGACACAGCCACAGAGTCTCGCGTGGCGAGTGCGTACCGCTCTCTGAGGAACAGCCAGATGTCGCGCTCGCAACACACGCGCGATGACGTCGGCACCCCATGCGTTCGTGTGCGTGCATGTCTGCCGCCTATCCAAATGCCTCGGCAACCCTGCACTATCAATACGCTTTCAATCACCCCGGCCTCCGTACCGAACTCCGGTGGTTACCTCTTCTGGCCCTGAGCGCCCAGCCACAGTTCACCTCACAGCCCTGCCAGTCGCCAGCGCACACACATCACCAACCGTCTCAAACAAGAGGCAAGATCGACGTCGCCAACTGCAAACTCGAGGCATGCTTCCGAGTCAATATGGACGCGAAAACAACAAGGTGCCGCTTGACAAACCGCCGCGAACACACCCACGTTCGTCCGTAATCGGGCAGAGCCGACTGGCGTGCCTACGTGGAGTCCGACATCCCATCGTTTGTCCCTAGACGGCTGCCTTCTCAAACGTCATTCAGAGCTCCAGAAGGATGCGGTGTTTCTCAGCATGCCATATGAAAGAGGCAAAAGCATGGCAAGACAGCTGCTGGCTGTGTTCAGTACTCTGACGGAGGATACGAGACAGGCCGCGTCTAGCTGCCGCCGCCCGTCTCGATGAGACACGAAGCCCGGCCTGCAACGCGACATTACTCCGCAGCTCTATCAAGTCCGATGGTCGTTCCCACATATCACCGCGGGACCAATGCGTACGCCCATCGGCCGACGAACGCCCCGCAGAGAAGCGTCAAATGGCAGATGAGACGAATGTAGCGCCTGACCAGCTCGCCCGCGTTGACCCCTGCCGCCCATCCACGTGCCCCGGCAAGCCTTTCGAACTAGCACCAGTTTTGTGCCACGAGGTCCACAGCTGACACCGGTGTCGCCTTATGACAACCCGCAACGCACCCCCACAGATCACCTCGCAACCGCGACAGAAGCAGTCGCAGAATTGTCGTCAGCCCATAGAGACAAAGGACTCGCGTTTCGTCTCTTATCACCAACTCATGGCAACCTACATCAGAGTCTGCGCGCAGACGAAAAACACGAAGTGGAGAACGACATACATGCCCTCAGC
>NC_031477.1:152636-159626 GCF_000006565.2 Toxoplasma gondii ME49
ATTGCCCTCAGCGACCGAAGCAAGTGACGCGCATTTTGTCCTCAAAAACAGTCATGGCTACGAACCGACAAATGCTCCACCCGAAACAAAAGCGTACAGGTTGCAGTCGCTCTGGGAACACATCCAGGTTCGTCTGTAACAGGGGAGGGTCGATAGTGGCGTCGCGCTTGGGTAGAGTACCACGCCCCCACCGTTACTCAGTATACGAACGCCTTCCACAATCCCAGACGATGTTCCGGGAGGACGAGACGTTTTGACTCATGCCATAAGGAAGCAAACAAAAACATGTCGAGCTCGGCTCGGACGGGTGGTGCGAGACAACATCACGAGTATATGCCGTCGCCAGTGTCCGCCGAAAACGAAGCCCTGCCGTGACACAGCATCTCTGTTGACTGCCAAGCATCCGTTTGAGACAGCCACAGAGTCTCGCGTGGCGAGTGCGTACCAGTTCCTGAGGAACAGCCAGATGTCGCGCTCGCCACACACGCGCGATGACGTCGGCACCTCATGCGTTCGTGTGCGTGCATGTCTGCCGCCTATCCAAATGCCTCGGCAACCCTGCACTATCAATACGCTCTCAATCACCCCGGCCTCCGTACCGAACTCCGGTGGTTACCTCTTCTGGCCCGGAGCGCCCAGCCACAGTTCACCTCACAGCCCTGCCAGTCGCCAGCGCACACACATCACCAACCGTCTCAAACAAGAGGCAAGATCGACGTCGTCAACTGCAAACTCGGGGCATGCTTCCGAGTCATTCTGGACGCGAAAACAACAAGGTGCTGCTGAGAAACCGCTGCGAACACACTCGCGTTCGTAGGCAGTCGGGAAGGGCCGACTGTCGTGTCTAGGTGAAGCCCAACGCTGCCGCTTTTAATCAGTATACGAATGCCTTCCACAATCCCAGACGATGTTCCGGGAGGACGAGACGTTTTGACTCATGCCATAAGGAAGCAAACAAAAACATGTCGAGCTCGGCTCGGACAGGTGGTGCGAGACAACATCACGTGTATATGCCGTCGCCAGTGTCCGCCGAAAACGAAGCCCTGCCGTGACACAGCATCTCTGTTGACTGCCAGCAACCCGTTTGACACAGCCACAGAGTCTCGCGTGGCGAGTGCGTACCTCTTCCTGAGGAACACCCATATGTCGCGCTCGCCACACACGCGCGATGAAGTCGGCACCTCATGCGTTCGTATGAGTGCATGCCTGCCGCCAATTCACATGCCGCAGCAAGCCCCTCAGCACTACCGGTTCATTTGGTTCGCCTGCACAGCTGACGCTGGTGTTTCGTCGCCACGCCGCGCTTGTCACCGTCACAGCCCAGGACTGATAATACCCCCCGCCAATCGCTACCGCATTCACGGCATCGTCCCTCAGTTCATGGGAGCATGCATGCTAACGCCGCCCTTGCAAGCAACCGAGGGCACGAGGGGGTCCACATACATCGAGATGCGTCTGCAACTGTGGGACGCCAGTCGTGCCTTGCTCTAGTTCGACTGTCACCTCGGTTCCCTCCCGTATTAGGCGTGCGCCTCCCACACCATATGACATTGCTCCGCTGAAGAATTAGTCTCGACCCACTGGTGCCAATTTTTGGGCGCGCGTCAGACGGTGCCACATCACTCCCCTCGCACAGGCTATCGAATTGATATGCCAAGCCGCACTGTATCGGCAGACCATGATAAAGTCGTCCAAACGCCGCGTCAGTGCTCCGTCTCCTACACCGTTCACGCAGTGTCCCCCAATAGACAATCACTCATTCTGTCACCATCGCTCTCCAGAGTTTGGGCCGGCGGCGCTCCCTCTGATGTCCAAGAACAAGCTCCGTAAACTGCCTAACGCTCCCTCAGCTTTCCTCACTCGGTTCGGAACACCACAGCCCGCCCTACGTGTCGGGCCACGGATAGGACGCCCGTAGCCGCCAAACCGCGCATAACTTGCTGCCAGGGAACCACCAGAGTTCGCAGACCGCACGACCCTAACGGGCAAAACTGTTGTCACCAACACAGTAACTACAACACACATGAGGCCTTCCTCTTCTGGCCCAGGGAGATAAACGTCGTACGACACTCACACCACCGGTTCACAGCTCATTGCTGTGTAGGAACAGGAGTGTCAATAGTCTTGGTGGCTGTGGTCTCGACTTTGACGAGGTGTCCACGACTGCACGCGTAGCGGCCGTAACCTATTTCGGTCCAGTGTAATCCAGACCCCGCGACCCGACATATTCTGCAGAACCACTTTCTTTCGTGTGTGTTCGGTTCCAGCCGAGGTTGTGACAGGCGCGTACATCGACAAGCTGAGCAGAGGTTTCATACGTCATTGTGCAGTGATGCCATGTATGCGTTTTCCAATCAACTGATCCGCATTTCCGCCTGCTATTCTTCTGTCTGACCTCGCCTTCATCAAACGCAATACGAAAGTGCGGCTGAACCGGCCTCTGGCTCCGATAGCCACGCCTGGCGGTACGCAACGGACTCATACAGCTCCCACCCCACCAGTAACAACCGCATACATTTCATCAACTCCATTACCCAGTGAACTTATTTTGCTTTCAAAAGTACATGCTCGGTTCCTACGTTCATGGCCTGCCCACGATCAACAAGCGGAAAGGATCCTGATGTGGACTAATCATTATGTGTCAGTAACCGTGGGACACCTTCAGAATGCTACAAGCGGTCGCCTATCCGTTCGTTCCTGACGACGGGCTTGCCTACGGGTCCGTGTTCCACCGCGGCCCTAAAGGCCTGATAACGATCCACAAATGCATACCCCTGGCCACGAATAATCCAACTCCACAGCAGTGTCTGTCCCCTGATGGTAGCATCCTGTGCCCCAGCAAAGCCTCTCTACTAAATATGCCAAATCGCGTAGAAGCGGAAGACCATACTGAAACCAAGACCCCTGTCACTGCCACGCTGCTTAACCCATCCGCCCCATACCAAAAGAGAACTACGTTGGTCGCGCCCAACCATTCCCACTAAGTGCACCGAACTACTGCAGCGGACCTCCAGTGTCGTTCCTTACTGTTGCCGTCGTGCTCGATGCCCTTGATTTACACTATCCTCTGGCACACGTCGCGAGTCAAATACTTCTACACACTCTCCGGTGGCTGCTTACTCCCTGACGCAATATCACATTTCACCGAACATACCAAGTCTGAAACCAAACGCGACCCCCTCAAGGAGCAGTCGTCATCCCGAGAAAAACATATGCCCCACGCCTCATCATTAGCGCCAAGCCTTACGCGCAACAGCAACAAGCGCGACAGCTGTGCCGAGCCAACACACGATTCCTCCAGAGTGCTCAGACACCACGAAATCCTGCGATATCAGAACAAACCTCGAGAAGTTCTGCCCGTCGTGAGATCCCGGTGTCATATTTGTTTCACATCGGCTGTTGCAGCGCCGTTTGCACTTGCATGGCAACCACATTTACCAAGGGCAAGCGAATCAGACGCAGCAATCAGAATCACGGCGGCTATGCTCAACATGCCTTCGCAAATGGGTCGAACGCGAAGGCAATAAAGCAACAGGCGGCTCCCGTCCCAAGCGTGACGGCCCAACGGCCGGGCACACAATGAACGCATGCGACAGCATCTAGTCAGGCACAAGAAGGCCGCGAAAGAAGGGAAAACCTATAAAAAAGTCAAACTCTGTTGAGATAACCAGTCCGGATTGACAGGTCTGTCACAAGCATTGCCCGCTCCTATCAGTATACGAACGCGAGTGCGGACGCTACTAATATGTGCGTTCTCGATGTCTACAGATGATACGCGGTACGGCGCATAGCTAGTGTTGCCTGCAACACTGAACCACACAATAGGGCTGTTGACACAACACTGCTCCCGAATGCTTTCAACTATCGCAAGTATCGTCGCTGAAAGACCTAGTGATATGGGCGTACTGTGACAGCCTGAGTGAATTCGGGACATGCCACACTTCACATATGTGTTAAACGCGACAACAAGCAACGTGTCAGCACACACACCTACCGCACCAAGAGTCTGGCGTCGCAAACCACCACTGCTTATCCGCTGTCAGCGTGATGACATCCACACCCTGTCGGTGCCACATAACTCCATTAGCTCAGACAGCCGGTGCTCACAATCGCATACCGACTGCCAAATCTTCAAGCAGTGAGCTCATATTCTGTCGTCAACATCAAATTCTTCACGACTTACTGAACGCATCTGAACGTACAAAAGTCATTGGGGCGACAGAAGATATCGAACGAACACAGTTAGGCGCGTCAGCAACCGTGGGGCACCAGCTGCGCCTTGCTGGCTTATGACTATCACGTATTATCTCACCAGTCATAACCCCACACTGTATTCCACCGTGCTGCGAGCCGCTTGCTGATATGCCGTCCCCTACAAGGCACATCGAGTGTATGCCATGCTGCGTTCAGCCGACTCTCCACGCTCAACTCGAAGCACCTTCGATCCACTGCCCCGCCTTTAATCCGGTCGCAGCTCCCTGCGCAATCATTCATACAATTTGACATGCCCCCTTTGCACACAAAGAACCGTCTTTCTGCTGGCGTTGTCTCGTAATGGTGAGTTTTTTGACATCACTTTGTGATCCCTGCTGCCGTGCGGGCGTTCGTGTATAAGTTCTTCTTCAGCTGTTCCACAACACAACAAGTTGCCTACACTCTGTTACGGACAGCGTAAATTGTCAAATGTCTCGGGCCCGAGGATAGGACGCCCGTAGCCGCCAAACCGCGCATAACTTCCTGCCAGGGAACCACCAGAGTTCGCAGACCGCACGACCCTAACGGGCAAAACTGTTGTCACCAACACAGTAACTACAACACACATGAGGCCTTCCTCTTCTGGCCCAGGGAGATAAACGTCGTACGGCACTCACACCACCGGTGCACCGGTAGCGAGTTAGCGAGGGAATAGCAGACAACAGCACCCGAAAACCACCACGCACGACACTTGCGCACACTGCTTTAACATTCGCGGGCTAGACACCCGTGTACCCATTCACCCTATCTGTCCACGTGCTCCAACCTGTCGCAACACACTTTGCATCCGCAGGGGATCAACGACCACCGATGGCACGAACGCTGGTGCACATTCAGACGCAACGTCAATGAAGTTAATCGTTCAGTGGCGCCGCGCCCACGCGCAGCTCCGACCTTGCGGCGGCGAAATCGACAAAATTGACATGCGTTTGATACCTCTCAGGAACACAAGCCAGTCATAAAAGAGAGGACGGTCATGACAAAATTCACAGGCATACAAAAGGACCGCTCTGTCTCAGTTGTTCTGCGACGACCAGGTTCCGCTCATTGCTGTGTAGGAACAGGAGTGTCAATAGTCTTGGTGGCTGTGGTCTCGACTTTGACGAGGTGTCCACGACTGCAGGCGTAGCGGCCGTAACCTATTTCGGTCCAGTGTAATCCAGACCCGCGACACGACATATTCTGCAGAATTTCAGTCTTGCGTCTGATTATGGTCTGACGCGTGCGTACGCTGGTCACCTGAAGAAACCGGCAACCAGTATCGTAGCACACTTGCGACACTGTCGTTGCGTAAGCAGCGCGTCCTCCGATACACCTTTCGTACATCTAACTGACGCCGCAACCCCCCAAACTCAGTACGCTATCAACGCCCCGAACTCCACAACAGGATCCTACGCTGACATCGTTTGCTCCGCAGCGCACTCACAGGGACCCCACCCCGCTTGGCCCTCTCTTATGGTTCGGAAAAGCCCCCCGGCAGCGTGGACTAACATTCCGTTTTCAACAAATTCCTTGATGCCTACCCCCAGAGCCTGTACACGAAAACAGCGATATATATATCAGCCACGCTGTGAACAAACCCGGCTCCGTCTGAAGGCGTGAGACGCAAATCTCACATTCGCTGCGTCCGATTGTTCCGCCATTACTCAGTAGGCGCGTACCTCTCCTTCCCGAAATCCACCACTGCGTCGGTTACCTTACACCTATCCGCGCGCGCCGACCACTGACACAAATCACCAAAATCAACGCCCCCACCACCCGTCGCGCAGTAGCACCCAGTGTCTCGCACGGACCCTCGAGAGAATATGCCCATCTCAGTGAAATGGAAGACAATGACAAATTACTCCAGTATCCGTGCCACAGCCTCGTCCCGCGATACGCCGGCACACCACCCTGCACAGCCAATCACACCATTCACTATTGTTCCCCCTTCCCCACGAGCACGGACCCGCTCCTGCCGTCCTCGGCCTTCGTCCACCATTGCTCCTGTCGTGGAGCATAACTCTGATTTACACCCACCTTCACAGGCACTGCCCACCCACACAACTCCGAGAACCGCCAAGTGTCTCCTTACAGCCTGTGAGGCCGGACAACACTTCTCCGAACGAGCTGAGTGTACGACGATATACGGGCACCCCCAATGACGAACAGTCGTCATCCCCAGTAAACCAGATGCCCGACGCCACATACTGCATTGGCACCGATCCTCACACGTAACAGCAACACGCGCGGCAACTGCACCGAGCCACCATACAATTCCACCGGACTGGTCAGATTTCATAACGTTCTGCGATATTGGAACACAGCTCGCAGTTCGATGTCACTATGAGGCTCCGGTGTCATGTTGTTTTCACACCGTCTGCTGCAGCTCCGCGCGCACATGTGCGACGACCCATTCACCATGCGCGAGCGAATCAGTGCGACACTGAGAATGAGCGCGGCAACCCGTAGTGTGCTGTCAGTCGTGGGTCAACCACGAAGGCCATACCGCATACGTTGTTCTGCTACCGAGCGCCACCTCGATGCTATAGGTGGTAACACAGTGAGCTCATGAGGCACCTTCCAAAAGGGGCTTGTGACAGTTGGAAACGAAAGGACAATCGATGACTACGTCAGCGCCGGCTGTGCGCAAGACTGGCATTCGATGTCGAGTGGTCTGCGACAACCAGTTCTCTCTCTTGGCGGTGTACGTACAGAGCGTCAACACGATTGACGGCTGCGTTCTCGACGTGGCTG
>NC_031477.1:159646-160796 GCF_000006565.2 Toxoplasma gondii ME49
TGAGAAAGCAGAGCGCCATAACCGTTCGCGAACAATCAGCTCACCCATACCCACAACCGGCTCGAACGCCTGTCTTGAGGCCATGATCCCATGCGCAGAGCCTCCTGGCTCGCCGGTCCGATCAACTGTTCGCCTCTTCTCCCACCCAATGACTCACATTCCGTCGTCCATGCCCGAATCCATAACAACCTACAGAGAGATCCTGATGACGACATCCACAACGGATCTGGAGTACCCACGATGTACACGCATTCCGGTGTGTCTTAAAACAGTTGGCACCAGCTGCTCCTTCACTGATCCAATTGTCGCCTTGTACTTCACAAGGCGTGTAACTTCTCTCTTGTAATCTACCGCTGCGTCGGTTTCCCCACACCCACCCACGCGCGCCGACCACTGACACAAATCACCAAAATCAACGCCCCCACCACCCGTCACGCAGTAGCACCCAGTGTCTCGCACGGACCCTCGAGAGAATATGCCCATCTCAGTGAAACGGAAGACAATGACAAATTACTCCAGTATCCGTGCCACAGCCTCGTCCCGCGATACGCCGGCACACCACCCTGCACAGCCAATCACACCATTCACTATTGTTCCCCCTTCCCCACGAGCACGGACCCGCTCCTGCCGTCCTCGGCCTTCGTCCACCATTGCTCCTGTCGTGGAGCATAACTCTGATTTACACCCACCTTCACAGGCACTGCCCACCCACACAACTCCGAGAACCGCCAAGTGTCTCCTTACAGCCTGTGAGGCCGGACAACACTTCTCCGAACGAGCTGAGTGTACGACGATATACGGGCACCCCCAATGACGAACAGTCGTCATCCCCAGTAAACCAGATGCCCGACGCCACATACTGCATTGGCACCGATCCTCACACGTAACAGCAACACGCGCGGCAACTGCACCGAGCCACCATACAATTCCACCGGACTGGTCAGATTTCATAACGTTCTGCGATATTGGAACACAGCTCGCAGTTCGATGTCACTATGAGGCTCCGGTGTCATGTTGTTTTCACACCGTCTGCTGCAGCTCCGCGCGCACATGTGCGACGACCCATTCACCATGCGCGAGCGAATCAGTGCGACACTGAGAATGAGCGCGGCAACCCGTAGTGTGCTGTCAGTCGTGGGTCGAACGCGAA
>NC_031477.1:164140-165874 GCF_000006565.2 Toxoplasma gondii ME49
TCGTTTCTCAGTATTGCACTGTTCTCCTAGACACCTAGTGAATCAAGTCTTATATCCGATATGGAACCCACGTCGCCCCAACGTCACACGCTAACTGCAAGCCATGCGATATACTCACCCTACGCCGCCAGACAAACCCCAACAAGCCCTCTCCCCTTCACAGTCGCTGCACGGAGCGGGTCACGCGAAGCGACCGTGAGCGCTGTGATCTCGCCTTTTTCTACTCCACCCTCACCCGGAAACTACAGTCGACACCGAAACCCAGCGGTAACGCCGACAGGGAGACGGGTCTCTGACGTCAACCGTGCAGACCGATACAGGAACAGGCATCGCGACAGCCAGCACACAGTGCGTGCGCTCCGCAGACGCAGTTCCGACGGCGCGCCCGCCGTAACACGCAACAGATCCCACGCATCCTTGCAGCACTCTGCCGTCATACACAGCGCTGGTGCGTCACTCGTGGAGGTTGTCTCAAACTTTGCAGGGCGGCGCATCTGGCCGGACTGGGTGGTCTCTTGCGACTGGCTCGACCTGAATTCAGGTCTTCCACAACAGTAATTTCCGCCCCGCTGCCCATACTGCCTCGAGCTGGAGCAGCATACCGCGACAGGCTACCGTCGGAACAGATGTTCTGCAGCAGAGATGCGAAGGAGTCCCCCCGTGTCCAGCTGTTTGTGTGGCGAGTGCCAGTGCAGCGACAGAAACATGAGACGCCCCATCAACGGGCCTGAGTGGCGTAGCCTGCTAGAGGCCGTTCCGAAGAATCGCGTCCGCCGCCAGCCGCTGCAGTCATCAGCACATTGGACAGCGTATCTAGGCTGGTGATCTGCATTCGTGGCGTGTAGACAGTGTCTCGAATAGCGTACTGCTGGACCCTGTAAATGTCAGACATGTTTCGCAAAAGTGCGTCATATCGTCATTAAGCCCAATGAAGCCACATAACATACGCAAATGATAATTTGATTCGAAAAGGGTGGCACCAAATATAAGCACGGCAGCACACTACTCCCCCCCATTTGTTACACCATCCGGTGCACGCGCTCAACCCACATCTTTCTTTTAGTCATATCGTCCACACACGACAACACCTGAGATCCTCCTCATGGTCCGCCTCCTCGTAGACTCTCACACCCTACAGAAGTAAACTTCGATTGGAATTGCCTCTGCAGTCCAGGTGCATATACTCCAAAACTACCTTTGCTAAGGTAGTTTGCGCCTCCCTCGCAAGAAACTCTAACGCGAAACACAAATCACACAGTCAATATTCGTTTGGAAAATACACCCACAACATGCATGTCCTCTCTTCCGGCAGTCTGTTAGCCCCAGCTATCGGCCAGGGCCATGCCTTCGTCCACGGCGACGTATTCTGTACTACAGCGGTAATCCCCTTTGCCGACTCTGTGAAGAATGCTTACAGTCTGGTGGTGAGACCGAGACCCGATCCTCCGCATATTTGAGAAGACGTCACATCGTCGCCTCTCTGCACGCCTCTGCCTCCCACTGACCAGGACGGTAAAGCGGTCCTCAATCTCTTCCACCTCACCGGCACAGACGTCCACAAGCCGTCCCCCGTCTTCGATCACTGCCGGCAAACCGTGAGTCACTTGCGCACACATGTACAATGCTGGATCCAAACCAAGTGACATACCTATACGAGCAAGGGAGTGTTCATATAAACCCAGAGCCAAAACAGGGTGCGCCCTATCACAACGGAATCGGCCCATGGTCCCATGG
>NC_031477.1:165894-171369 GCF_000006565.2 Toxoplasma gondii ME49
CAACAAGCCCTCTCCCCTTCACAGTCGCTGCACCTAGCGGGTCACGCGAAGCGACCGTGAGCGCTGTGATCTCGCCTTTTTCTACTCCACCCTCACCCGGAAACTACAGTCGACACCGAAACCCAGCGGTAACGCCGACAGGGAGACGGGTCTCTGACGTCAACCGTGCAGACCGATACAGGAACAGGCATCGCGACAGCCAGCACACAGTGCGTGCGCTCCGCAGACGCAGTTCCGACGGCGCGCCCGCCGTAACACGCAACAGATCCCACGCATCCTTGCAGCACTCTGCCGTCATACACAGCGCTGGTGCGTCACTCGTGGAGGTTGTCTCAAACTTTGCAGGGCGGCGCATCTGGCCGGACTGGGTGGTCTCTTGCGACTGGCTCGACCTGGATTCAGGTCTTCCACAACAGTAATTTCCCCCCCGCTGCCCATACTGCCTCGAGCTGGAGCAGCATACCGCGACAGGCTACCGTCGGAACAGATGTTCTGCAGCAGAGATGCGAAGGAGTCCCCCCGTGTCCAGCTGTTTGTGTGGCGAGTGCCAGTGCAGCGACAGAAACATGAGACGCCCCATCAACGGGCCTGAGTGGCGTAGCCTGCCAGAGGCCGTTCCGAATAATCGCGTCCGCCGCCAGCCGCTGCAGTCATCAGCACATTGGACGGTGCATCTAGACTGGCGTCCCGCCAACGCGGCATTTAGGCAATGTTTCAAATGGCGTACCTGCCCAATCTGGCGAAAAGACAGTGGCGACAAGATGTGGGAGCAGGTAGCTCTGATGCTCCCAAGCCGAACAAAATAAACAGCAAATGGCATGATCCCAAGACCGCAACAAGACGTACCATCACCCGAATCCATGACGCAGCATCATTCCGTTCAGCACACGCGCTAAACACACGTGATTCATCTAGTCATATCGTCCACACACGACAACACCTGAGATCCTCCTCATGGTCCGCCTCCTCGTAGACTCTCACACCCTACAGAAGTAAACTTCGATTGGAATTGCCTCTGCAGTCCAGGTGCATATACTCCAAAACTACCTTTGCTAAGGTAGTTTGCGCCTCCCTCGCAAGAAACTCTAACGCGAAACACAAATCACACAGTCAATATTCGTTTGGAAAATACACCCACAACATGCATGTCCTCTCTTCCGGCAGTCTGTTAGCCCCAGCTATCGGCCAGGGCCATGCCTTCGTCCACGGCGATGTATTCTGTACTACAGTGGTAATCCCCTGTGCTGCTCTGCTCAGGTCACCTACACACTGGTTGTAGGAAAAAGCCTCCACAGTCTCAGCTACATGGCGAGGTCGCGACTTCAGCTCTCTTCGCTACTGGATTCTACTGAGCCAGATGGTGAATCGCCCTTCAATCGTTTCTACCGCACCGGCACAGACGTCCACGCACCAATGAAGACAATTTGCCCCTTCCGTCTTTTAGTGCCGAGATGATATTTTGTCCGGTCGATTACTACTCCACGCCGCCTGTCATGCAAGAAAGACCGCCGGAAAATCATAAGTCACGTAAGTACAGGTCTAGATCAAAGGAAACTGGGTCTTTAGACGAACAACAGAGTACACATAGAAGCCAGTAACTTTTCCCTACACAATTTCAGTCCTGATGTGCCGAATCCAGCATGCTCACTCAGACACGCCTGTTTGACCATGGACGTGGACTACTTTGTGGTTGTGCTGAGCACTTCCATACGAAACCATGCCTAAAGCTCACGCCCTCGACCTGCATGGGTACGCCAAACCGCAGTTAATAAAGATGCACAGCAGTTCGGCTGGAGTTCCCCTCAAGCTCGCACATATATCCGCACCAAGCGGCCCGTAAAACTTTTCCACCGTTATACGCTGCCACCGTCCTTCCTGCACATCCTGCTACGAAACCTACATTTCGTGTCCCGCAATTCGTCACACAGCTTGTACCCTGCTGGATGCTTTGTCATAGAGTTCGTCAACACTTTCAGGCCACGAACTCCTGCGCCTTCTTTAGCACCGAATTGCGAACAGCCTACTGCGTCGATCTGAAAATGCAAGGCAAAACATCGCAGGAGGACACATTCAGCAAACATATCCAGATGTTACTACAGCCGTGAACTGACACAGATATAATGGAATCCGGATGTCACCCTGTCCCTCTCTAAATACACGCTTCCCCAAACGCAACCCATCACAGTCGCTAAGCCCATATACCGATCCAAATACGCGGCCACCGATCTGAAATCAATCAAGTTCCACACGTCCTCCGCTCTCCACACGGCAACATCCCGTCACTCGCTGACCCCCTCAAGTGCACATGAGTAGCCCCAGAGCACCAGAAAGTAAAAGCCAGCCTTGTCCCACCTCTTGCTGCTGTAGTACTCACGCGCCCACCCCTCATCCGTAGAGTACTGCGGGGTCTGCTTCCTATCAAGCAAGGGAAAGAACCGCCTGCACCCTCCAACCCTCCACTTCCACACCGCATCACAACACGTGCCCCCCCCCCGCCACCCGCTCGGCAATCCTGAGTCACTCATTTCCTCCTCCGCAGCGTCTCCGCAGCCCCGGCACACACTGTCTACGATGCACCTACAGCCTGTGCAGGAAGACCACAATCCAGCAGACACTTCATGTAGACACAACTGCGACCGCCTGCCACACGTCCCCTCACTAAAATGATACTAATGAGAGGCGCCAGACGCCTCGTTCCTCTCTAGCCACGCCTCTCATGTCTGACATCAACACGCAGTGCACACGCACCGAGACAAAACACAATATCTGCACATCCGCGATACGCCTCTCAGACCGAGACCACCGCAAGGGCATATGTGCGTGTGCAGTCTCAGTGACCCACACAGCCACCATGTTCGTTTCTCAGTATTGCACTGTTCTCCTAGACACCTAGTGAATCAAGTCTTATATCCGATATGGAACCCACGTCGCCCCAACGTCACACGCTAACTGCAAGCCATGCGATATACTCACCCTACGCCGCCAGACAAACCCCAACAAGCCCTATCCCCTTCACAGTAGCTGCACGGAGCGGGTCACGCGAAGCGACCGTGAGCGCGTGATCTCGCCTTTTTCTACTCCACCCTCACCCGGAAACTACAGTCGACACCGAAACCCAGCGGTAACGCCGACAGGGAGACGGGTCTCTGACGTCAACCGTGCAGACCGATACAGGAACAGGCATGACGATCGCCGACACGCAGCGCCTTTGCGCAGCAGACGCAGTTTGGGCAACACCGTAAAACGCCCAAATGAGTTTCCGCATTCTTAGCATTCCGCAGTCATACACAGCGCAGGTGACAATCGTGACAGTCTCCTTTAGATTTCGCAGCGTGGCGCATCTGGCCGGATTAGGTGGTCTCTTGCGACGGGCGTGACCTGAGCTTAGGTCGCCTGCACCAGCAGCGTTATCGCCTCTGCTCACTTTCTCAGTCTGGGAAAATACGCTGCTCGGCGCATGCGTTCGCTGCATTCGATACGTGAGACAACGTTTACCGTCCTGTGGTGTTTGTGCAAGGTTTTTGCGTGATGCCGCAGCTAGAAGGCGCCACGCCAACGCCCGACATTGGCCAATTTCTGCGCCACTAGACAGATACTGGAAGTATGGCGCCCGCCGCCACCCGCTGTAGTCACCAGCATGCTGAACAGTACACCTAAGCTAGGCCCATCATACGACGGCTCTACAAAACGTCTCAAGCAACGTACCGCCTGACGCTGAGCAAGAACACAGGGATAATCACCTGCAGGATCATGTAGCTGTGATGCACCAAAGCCGAACAAAATACACAGCAAATGGCATGATCCCAAGACCGCAACAAGACGTACCATCACCCGAATCCATGACGCAGCATCATTCCGTTCAGCACACGCGCTAAACACACGTGATTCATCTAGTCATATCGTCCACACACGACAACACCTGAGATCCTCCTCATGGTCCGCCTCCTCGTAGACTCTCACACCCTACAGAAGTAAACTTCGATTGGAATTGCCTCTGCAGTCCAGGTGCATATACTCCAAAACTACCTTTGCTAAGGTAGTTTGCGCCTCCCTCGCAAGAAACTCTAACGCGAAACACAAATCACACAGTCAATATTCGTTTGGAAAATACACCCACAACATGCATGTCCTCTCTTCCGGCAGTCTGTTAGCCCCAGCTATCGGCCAGGGCCATGCCTTCGTCCACGGCGACGTATTCTGTACTACAGCGGTAATCCCCTTTGTCGACTCTGTGAAGAATGCTTACAGTCTGGTGGTGAGACCGAGACCCGATCCTCCGCATATTTGAGAAGACGTCACATCGTCGCCTCTCTGCACGCCTCTGCCTCCCACTGACCAGGACGGTAAAGCGGTCCTCAATCTCTTCCACCTCACCGGCACAGACGTCCACAAGCCGTCCCCCGTCTTCGACCACTGCCGGCAAACCGTGAGTCACTTGTGCACACATGTACAATGCTGGATCCAAACCAAGTGACATACCTATACGAGCAAGGGAGTGTTCATATAAACCCAGAGCCAAAACAGGGTGCGCCCTATCACAACGGAATCGGCCCATGTCCCATGGAGGCCCCCAAATCAAAAGCCTCCAACATCGTTCCCCGCATATGTGCAGCGCCCTCGCGCCGCGGATCCAGCACGCCCACTCAGACACACCTCTGACAACGCACATGGACGCAGCTCCCTTCCGGCTGTCCTTATTAGATCCATCTAGGAGCCCCTGGCATTGACATACGTCCTCAAGCTGCAGTGGTAAGCCAAGTAATAACAAACCAACACACACAGCAATCCAGATGGAAGTCTTCTGAGCACTCGCCGGCAGCGCCCAGCAGCCTCCCCCTGCAGCAGTCCAAACTCCATACGCGTTCACCGTCTAACTTCTACATCCCACTCCGTGGTGTAATCCTGATGACCCACAACGTATCCCACACATTTCACCCTACTCAGTTCCTCGTCATCGCGTTGGTAACACAACAGAGCAATGAGCTATGATGACTTCTTCCACAACTGAATTTGTCTTTCCTACACTCGCGGCCTGACGACAGACAATGTAGAGGTTGGAACCCGTTGCGAAAAGACACAGCTGTAACTACAGCCGAGGAAATCCAGTCGCGCCGCGGTGACATCGGAATCTCACCTCGTTCTTCTCTAGGCGCGTGCGTAAGACCAGCCAACGACCTACACGCACAGTCCGATGAACGCACGACCCTCCGCCTTCATATCTCCGCCGCTCTTCACACCGCAACATCCCGTCACTCGCTGACCCCCTCAAGTGCACGTGAGTAGCCCCAGAGCACCAGAAAGTAAAAGCCAGCCTTGTCCCACCTCTTGCTGCTGTAGTACTCACGCGCCCACCCCTCATCCGTAGAGTACTGCGGGGTCTGCTTCCTATCAAGCAAGGGAAAGAACCGCCTGCACCCTCCAACCCCTCACTTCCACACCGCATCACAACACGTGCCCCCCCCCCCCGCCACCCGC
>NC_031477.1:171389-176068 GCF_000006565.2 Toxoplasma gondii ME49
TCTCTAGCCACGCTCTTCATGTCTGACATCAACACGCAGTGCACACGCACCGAGACAAAACACAATATCTGCACATCCGCGATACGCCTCTCAGACCGAGACCACCGCAAGGGCATATGTGCGTGTGCAGTCTCCGTGACCCACACAGCCACCATGTTCGTTTCTCAGTATTGCACTGTTCTTCTAGACACCTAGTGAATCAAGTCTTATATCCGATATGGAACCCACGTCGCCCCAACGTCACACGCTAACTGCAAGCCATGCGATATACTCACCCTACGCCGCCAGACAAACCCCAACAAGCCCTCTCCCCTTCACAGTCGCTGCACGGAGCGGGTCACGCGAAGCGACCGTGAGCGCTGTGATCTCGCCTTTTTCTACTCCACCCTCACCCGGAAACTACAGTCGACACCGAAACCCAGCGGTAACGCCGACAGGGAGACGGGTCTCTGACGTCAACCGTGCAGACCGATACAGGAACAGGCATCGCGACAGCCAGCACACAGTGCGTGCGCTCCGCAGACGCAGTTCCGACGGCGCGCCCGCCGTAACACGCAACAGATCCCACGCATCCTTGCAGCACTCTGCCGCCATACACAGCGCTGGTGCGTCACTCGTGGAGGTTGTCTCAAACTTTGCAGGGCGGCGCAGCCGGCCATAGTGGGCGGTATCATGCGCTTGCAGTGTCTTTGTTTGAGGCTGTCTGCAACAGCTGCTGAGCGGTTGTGCCTACCTCGGAGGTCTGAACGAACACGCGGCGCGGGGGGAAGGACCAAGTGAGTAAGGTGGTGCGAGGCCCTCGCGTGCAGTGGCTGATATAGTTGGGAGGCGTTTTTTGAACATTTCCACCGTACAGGCCTAGAGAGAGTTCTGCCGTCCACATAACTTGCGGATTGAAAGCGGGGACGATCTATTGGCATGATTTCTACCTTTTCAGGCTTTCCTCCGCGACACTACTTGAACGGTACGTCGCTCCTCAACGCTTCAAGGCAATCAAGTTGACTTTGCTCTGATCCGAAGGCCTTGTCCACGCGTACATCCTGCATTAGACGATCAAGGTATAGAAGGGCACCGCGCCACCCAGAACGGAATTCAAAGGACAAGAACTGAAACGCCTGCCCAAGCGGCTAGCGACAAACCGCCACACTTCTTCCTCCACAGATCCCTTAATTTATGCATCTGCCTCACGAGCACGTCACACACATCCCGAAACATTTCCTGTCATCTTTGGCCTCAGAGTAACCGTCCTGGGGCTCTTACAACATTGCAGCTCTAATGCAGCAGCTACGTCTGTAGTCTAACAGCGAATCACTTCTCTGGAACGGTATGCACCACCCTTGCGCATATACGGACGCGGAATCTCCCCTATCTCATAATCATTGCTTTACCGTGACGCTCGCGCAGGCCCCAGCGTTCGCTACCGCCCGCCATCGCCCGTCAAGCCCTCCCGCTGCCCTAGGCTCTCACCCTTCAGCCTCAGCAATGTCACCGCAGCCTCAGCACGAACTCTCCATCCTGTACAAACAGCCTGCTCAGTCCCCGATGCACTTTCCCTACAACGTTCACCCTCAGCAACAGCTCTGCAGTGCCCGCATACACTGTCTATAATGAACCTACAATCTGAGCAGGAATAGCACAATCTAGCAGACACCCCATGTCGAGAGAACTGCGATCGCCTGCCACACGTCCCTTCATTAACATGATTCGAATGAGAGACGCCATATTCCTCGTCCCTTTTGCGAACTGGCTTGACCTGAGCCTTAGGTCGCCCGCAACAAGTGTTTTAGCCCCGCTGTGCATACTGCCTGAAGCTGAAGCAAGACGCCGCGCCATGCTGCCGACGGAACCGTGCGAACGCCGATACGGGAGATAAGGTTCCACGTTCAAAGAATGTTGCAGACTGTTCCCATGCGTTACCACACACAACCACGCCGAGCAATGGCGTTCGTCTGTGGTTGACTCGATATCACAAGCCGATTCGACGTAACAACATCCTTAGGCGGTCGTGAAGCTCATTTGTAGGCTTTATGACGCTACCGTATTGGTGGCCTGCCGCTCCTGAGATTACTCAAATCCTCAGGCAACGCACATTTTGACGCTGAAGAGGGGAAAGCAGAAAACAGCTGACTACGTGAACATATCACCCCGCCAATTCGCCAGCCTACGGAGTTGACCGTATGTTCCAAAGACCGCGGGACCAGATAAGCTCACATCAGTCCCATTACACCACTTCACGACACACGCGTCGCCTCCGGACACACACGCTTACATACGACGCCACTTAGTGTCCTCCGTGTTGCCATTCTTGAGTCAATATCTCTAACTTTACGGTAGCCCACCACATATGAAAAGGCCTCTGCAGTATAGCAGCGTAATCCAGGGCTGTCTTCTCAGAGCTTCTACCACTGTTGACCTGTCCCCCTCATCAGCAAATGTCGAGCCCATAACCTGACGCATCCTGGACTGTCCACCTACAGCCTGTCGGGGAAATCCAGTATCCATAGCTCAATCTGAGATTACTGTGATTATCCCAGTTCTGCCACGAGGCTGTTTGTCCCCTTGCCACGTATGGTTCTGGATGTGCAGTGTCAATAAAAAATATGACAACTACTCCCGATGGTCGTCAAACCTGGGGTCGACATCACATCTATTTCAGTATTCTTACGGGCATCCATCTCAAGCGATGCGTTTTCTGGTCGCGCTATGCAACTGGCAAAAAGTGTGTACATCACATACGGAACCCGTCACAACATCCTGAGACAGACCGCTTTACTAATCAGCGAGCCATAAAATAAACATAATCAGCCACAGATCCACGACGTATACACAAGCATCGGCACGCACTACCCACATTCGATCTGAACAGCTGACCGGTTCGCTGCCACCCACTTTCGCCATCGGTGTCGTCCCACACTCACACGATGATTGCGTGCATGATTGAGTCAGGATCTGGAAATCAAGCATCCGGAAACCAACACACACCATCAACCTCCCTGCAGTCGCTGCACGGAGCGGGTCACGCGAAGCGACCGTGAGCGCGTGATCTCGCCTTTTTCTACTCCACCCTCACCCGTAAAATACAGTCGACACCGAAACCCAGCGGTAACGCCGACAGGGAGACGGGTCTCTGACGTCAACCGTGCAGACCGATACAGGAACAGGCATGACGATCGCCGACACGCAGCGCCTTTGCGCAGCAGACGCAGTTTGGGCAACACAGTAGAACGCCCAAATGAGTTTCCGCATTCTTAGCATTCCGCAGTCATACACAGCGCAGGTGACAATCGTGACAGTCTCCTTTAGATTTCGCAGGGTGGCGCAGCTGGCCGGATTGGGTGGTCTCTTGCGACGGGCGTGACCTGAGCCTAGGTCACCTGCACCAGCAGCGTTATCGCGTCTGCTCACATTCTCAATCTGCGAGAATACTCAGTCTGTGGCAAGCTTGCGCTACATTCGATAAGGGAGGCAACCCTCATCCAGAGGTGTCTGCTCATGATTCCATTGCGATGTCACAGCTAAAGCGTGCGACACCAATGCACATAGCACGCCTACATCGCATGTGTACAAATGATGGTATTTCAGATATAGGCTGCATACCATTCGCGCTATGTCATCTGTATTTGATGCATCACGTCCGTCGCCAGTCGCTGTGATCGTTAGCATGGTGGAATAAGTGCGCCTACACTAGTGCCTCCTAACCCCAACATTTTACACAGTGTCTCAGGTTGCATACATTTTCCAGCTGTCGACAAACCAGTGCCACCAGCAGGCTCGGCAACGTAGTCATGACGCCCGATCAAGGTGTCAAGAAAACGCGATCAACGGATTGATCCCAAAGCAGCCACACCAAAATATAATCACACCAGCGCGCAACAACAACACATGTATTACACCCTCCGGTGCACGCGCTCAACCCACATCTTTCTTTTAGTCATATCGTCCACACACGACAACACCTGAGATCCTCCTCATGGTCCGCCTCCTCGTAGACTCTCACACCCTACAGAAGTAAACTTCGATTGGAATTGCCTCTGCAGTCCAGGTGCATATACTCCAAAACTACCTTTGCTAAGGTAGTTTGCGCCTCCCTCGCAAGAAACTCTAACGCGAAACACAAATCACACAGTCAATATTCGTTTGGAAAATACACCCACAACATGCATGTCCTCTCTTCCGGCAGTCTGTTAGCCCCAGCTATCGGCCAGGGCCATGCCTTCGTCCACGGCGACGTATTCTGTACTACAGCGGTAATCCCCTTTGCCGACTCTGTGAAGAATGCTTACAGTCTGGTGGTGAGACCGAGACCCGATCCTCCGCATATTTGAGAAGACGTCACATCGTCGCCTCTCTGCACGCCTCTGCCTCCCACTGACCAGGACGGTAAAGCGGTCCTCAATCTCTTCCACCTCAACTGCACAGACGTCCACAAGCCGTCCCCCGTCTTCGACCACTGCCGGCAAACCGTGAGTCACTTGCGCACACATGTACAATGCTGGGTCCAAACCAAGTGACATACCTATACGAGCAAGGGAGTGTTCATATAAACCCAGAGCCAAAACAGGGTGCGCCCTATCACAACGGAATCGGCCCATGTCCCATGGAGGCCCCCAAATCAAAAGCCTCCAACATCGTTCCCCGAATATGTGCAGCGCCCTCGCGCCGCGGATCCAGCACGCCCA
>NC_031477.1:176668-321668 GCF_000006565.2 Toxoplasma gondii ME49
ACGTCCCCTCACTAAAATGATACTAATGAGAGGCACCAGACGCCTCGTTCCTCTCTAGCCACGCGTCTCATGTCTGACATCAACACGCAGTGCACACGCACTGAGACAAAACACAATATCTGCACATCCGCGATACGCCTCTCAGACCGAGACCACCGCAAGGGCATATGTGCGTGTGCAGTCTCAGTGACCCACACAGCCACCATGTTCGTTTCTCAGTATTGCACTGTTCTCCTAGACACCTAGTGAATCAAGTCTTATATCCGATATGGAACCCACGTCGCCCCAACGTCACACGCTAACTGCAAGCCATGCGATATACTCACCCTACGCCGCCAGACAAACCCCAACAAGCCCTATCCCCTTCACAGTAGCTGCACGGAGCGGGTCACGCGAAGCGACCGTGAGCGCTGTGATCTCGCCTTTTTCTACTCCACCCTCACCCGGAAACTACAGTCGACACCGAAACCCAGCGGTAACGCCGACAGGGAGACGGGTCTCTGACGTCAACCGTGCAGACCGATACAGGAACAGGCATGACGATCGCCGACACGCAGCGCCTTTGCGCAGCAGACGCAGTTTGGGCAACACAGTAGAACGCCCAAATGAGTTTCCGCATTCTTAGCATTCCGCAGTCATACACAGCGCAGGTGACAATCGTGACAGTCTCCTTTAGATTTCGCAGGGTGGCGCAGCTGGCCGGATTGGGTGGTCTCTTGCGACGGGCGTGACATGAGGTTAGGTCGCCCGCAGCAAATGTTTCAGCCCCGCTGCGCATACTTCCTGAAGCTGGAGCAAAGCACCGCGCCACGCTGCCGACCGAACAGATGCGATGCAGCCGACACGTGAGACACTCTCTCCGGCAGCGGTGTCTGTAGACGGGTCCAGTGTGACGAGGCAGACACAAAATGCCACACCAACAGGAACTACTGCTGATCCCTGCCGCAACCCAAGCATTGGGTGAAGCTCGTCAAGAAGTCAGATGTGGTGCGTATTGCCCCTGAGGCAGCAAGAGAGGATGGGGATATTCGGGCCCCGACTGGCTCCACTATTCTGTCAGTTACAGTGGTTGGCTTGTTAATCAGTTCCATCAAGCAAACCAGTTGTTATAGGTCACAAGGGTGGTGCGCTTGGGGTTGCATTCAGACGGCCCCCAGTAGATTGTCGCCAATCCTAACCTGTCGCCGGCATCTACTTGCTGGTTCAACCTCTTTCATCGTCTTGGTACCACCCCCTTGAGAGCCAGGGAAACGTAATGGCGATGGGAAAGTGCCACACATGAAGCATCACACTTCTTATGGAAAACCGTTCGCCAGAGCGTAGTACATAGAACTTGCGTGTCACCGGAGATGAAGTTGACCGAGAAAACCGCACTGCTGGGGGAGAATCTTGAAATCCAGTTGGTATGAACAGTTATTTTTGCTGTAGATGCTGGGTGCAAATTGTCGAAGGGTCGCCCTGGAGCGTTGGAGGGTTGGTAAGGACGAGTCCTGTTCTCACTGAAAAGGATGAACACACTACCTGCATCCTGTTGCTCTGGGAACCTAGCTTACACATTTTTCGCCGCTATAACCGCCTTCTGCAAGTCTCCGTCTTGTGTTTCCTTCAGCATCGCCACGGATGCTTCCCTGTGGGCACTGCATGAGCTTGGCAGAAGCCAGAAGTAGGCCGAAGACGGATGCCAGCAAAACGCCCACCGTGGCGGCAATAGTCTGTGTTGAACGACGTGACGGCGCCGTTGTCTCTTTGGCGTGGCTTTTTCTGCAGTGTAACAGGCACGCATGCGTGTTGTTGCGCAATCCTGGATTAAGTTTGCGCGAATGAAACTAACGATACGCAAGCCAGGAAACACGCAGCATGTGACACGGACGACTGCTCCTCCGTGCCAGGGGTCGCATTCAGTTTGGGCATAAAAGGGGATGATACCTTGTATGAAAGCCGCCAGTTGTGATCGAAGTCTACCGTGGCGACTTGTAACATATACATTTCCCCCGCAGGAACATTTGCCGGTCCCCCCTATACATTTCTGGGTCGAAAAGAGTGAACGATAAGTTTCAACACGTATTCCCTACCTCCCTGATTTCTTCAAGCCGCCTCCACCGCGTCCGCCTAGCTGGTTCCCTGTAACCAGTCTGGCTGAGCTTGAGACTGCGGTTTCTCCATTCTTGACATTCGTCTCGTTTATTGCCGGTACAGATTCCAACACCTCGGTCACTATTGCTCGACTACCGGTACAACAACCGAGACCCTCATACAAAAAAAGGGTGAAGCACACCAGAGCGGCGGCCGAAAACGGATTCACCATCTTGCCAATCAAATAAAGAAGGAAAAGACATGCAATACGTCTGATATAGGTTACGCTGTACACGAGACCTGGATGGCGTTTCGGTTTGCTGGGAAACGAAACTACTGGACGCCGCCAAGCGCAAGGCCAACACCGCGGAGAAGTCGATTCTGTGCTATACTCTGTTCCGGGGGGGCCGAAGCACGTACGTGCCCTGTGCTTCGCGACCGCCCGTGCCGCACGCGGGGTACATACTCGTCTCCTTCCCCCACCGGAACCGCATGACGGATTGTCCACACAAGCGTTGCACGGTGGATCTTGCACGATGCAACTGGATCCAAATCAAGGAGTTGATACTGCCAAAGCGTGTGCTCCCCACGGCATCGAAACGAGAAGCACAAAACGAAACGGAGCGTGGAAGATGTTTGAGGGCGAAAATTCCCAAGAATGGGAACAAAACGAGCGTGGGACCGCTGAGGCGGATGATGACTTCGACCTTTTCCCGCGCATTGTACAGTGTCACTGCAGAGTGCTGATATCGTGTCTCCAGCGAAGCAATAAGGTAACATTTTTTAGGAGGGGACTGGCGGAGGAAGAGGGCGAGTGTCCCTTAAGCCCCTAATCGGTCAGGACAAGTGGGGTACGCGGCTGTCTATGCTCGTGCTGTGGACACGTGGCACAAGTTACGTGATGACACAACACGAAAGGCTCTCCAAAGCCGTTCAGTCGTAATTGCCACGATACCTGTTTGTACCTCGGCTGATGCAACCGCTTTTCTCCTGTCGTGTAATTTGGCATATCCTTGTCCTTCGCGTTAAAGGGTCGTCCTCGTCGTGTTACGGTTCTTCCCACAAGGGGGAAGCTGGCGTTCCTGGTGCGAACCGTCCCCGGCAAATGGCACTGTAGCATCGATTGTCGTCGTGACCAGCAACAGGGTGATGACAGAGCATTTACATTTGTGTTTATCATCATGTAGGCGTGGAATTCCATCCCACTTTCGACACATTCACGCTGGCATACCTGTAATAAGCCCAAAGTTTTCCTTCGAAAGGAACCTGGCTATCGTGCCTTATTCTATTACAGGTTTGAACTGGAATCGATCAAGGCTTCAGCCAGATAAATTCCAACGTCCTCAGATTCGGAGACGCTGTGTCCAATGTGTCGCATGCTGGTACGGAGAAGATGAACAGGCAAATAAACGGTCCAGCTCACTCATCGGCAATGGGAGATGAGCCAGAGGCTCACTTTGTATAAAACACATGTTCCTGGCAAACTCGGTTCACGTAAGCACTAACTACGACACTAGGCGAATGCGCCGCCATGTACGAAACTCCATGCATAAGGAAACCAGCTACCAACTCTCCTGGTTCCTTTACGGCACTGCATATCTCCACTATCGCCGATAATTGAATGTCCCATGCACCAAACTTCTGACTGAACAGATCAGGTTCGTATTAGCGGGAAGCCAGCGTCGATGTACGTTGGACTAGAGGCAGTCGTGGTCGCATGGGGCGCCGAAACAAGAACAAATCACAAGCCCGCAGGCAGGCGTCCGATCGAAATCTATGCACATGCGCTGAGTCAACGTAACCGTGATTTGACGTTTACTGTTTGCGAACGTATCCGGAACGACGAGGATTCCAACAGAGGACCAGAGCAAGAATGTCATACCTCTGATCTCACCATTCAAGAGAAGTACGCTTATGGTATCTCTTTTTCCCTCGCAGAGTACGACTTGCAGAGCCTGCGTCAGCATACTGTTTCGTGGCATGTTCCTCACTCTCTCAGACTACTGTCCGTCCTTCTCGATTGGTAACCCCACGTCTTTATCAGCAAGGGAAATTCTGCTTTTATCAAGCTCTGTGTGTCACTTCAAAAAGGAAAAAGTCCCTGTGTGCGCCCTAGATCGGATTGGTCAGCCGAATCCGGTAGACTGGGACAGTGGGGAACATGCCTAGAAAAAGCACGCTAACGCAGGCTCTGCAAGTCTCACTCTCTGAGGGAAAGGAAGAAAGACCATAAGCGTAATTTTCTTGCGTCAGTTTGTGAAAAAACGCTCCCATAACTTATATACGCACTACAGCTTCCAGTGGCAGCTTGCTTCTCTGCCAGGCAGGCGCTACCCTGAAACGGTTCCGATACAGCACTAGACGCACTTGTGAGAAGGGCGTACTCGAAAGCCTCACTCGACTCCACGTTGCAGGTGCCGGTTTTCTGTAAACGAGCTCGGGTCAGTGCGGAGAGCACTTGCAGTGCAGTGTTTTCAACCAAAACGCTTTCCGATGTGAGCCTCACCTGCGGGCTTTCGTGGCACTACCATCGTCGTGGAACTGAGGACATGGGCGACAGTCACTTCACCCTAGCCGTACTGTTTTCTTTTTGGCATTTCTTCTTAACGACCCACTCGTGCGTAGTGAAACATGCATCCTGGTTGCGTCGGATGAACATCGGGCGCCACGAGAAGGGTCGTCCTTTTGCTAGATCGTCCTGCATCTTTTGCTTGCGGAAGAGCCATATCAACAAACCCTAGCCCCCGAAAATCCAAAATCGCAAACCATAAACTTTCTACTAAGCCCTAACTTAAAATTAAACCACAATCCCTAAACAATAGGTTATAGGCCGTACGCCATAAACTAAACCCTTGCCTAAATATGAGTATTCGCTCCCTTCAAAGCTATTGTCTGGATCCCATAATATAAATCTCTTTGCAGACATAAAGCTTCGGGACTTTAAAGCCTAGCATAATTCCATCAATATATCTGCTAACGACCTCAACCCGAGGTACACTGTATATATTAGCCTCCAAAACACGTGCTCTCTAACGCTGTCTCATGGCGTTGACAGTTTTAGGCTTGATGCTTGAGTCAATCCACTGCGCAAAAGGTGACAGGCGGTAGAGTATCTAGCATCCATTCGCCGTAGCCCTTCAAATAAGGGGAACTCTACACTTTCAGTGTACCCGTCGTGGTCAACCTGCCGCTTGCCCAGCCACACTTGTTCCGATCCATTGCTTGTCGCATGCTAAAAAATGGAATGGTTTTGGCGTGTTCAAGGTGGATTGAATATTAGCACACGTTGTAGAAAGGGAGACAAAGACCTGTAGTGCTAGTTTGCTGCCCTAGCACCCTGCAATTTCATATTGGAACGACCTGCTCCCACTTTGCCGCTCCGGGCTTATAGCCATCTGGTATCTGACACAAAATCCAGCTTCAATATGTTGTCTCTGTCTTGCATTTGTACGCCTTTCTCGCAAAAGAGCTCGCATTTTCCCACACTTGGCGCCAAACAAGACTGTTATCGCGGCTGTGTACACCAAGGTCTTCAAGATCCGCCTTTTCAGCTAAGTCGCTGCGCAGCGATACCACTGCTTGGATTTCGCACCTGGTATCCAGAGCACGTTGATTATTAGTCTACGATTTACCTCAGATGTTGCCATGAATCAGTACAAAATCCTAAAGCTCGCAGGCGGCTACACACAATCTAGCGCCCGCCAATATCGTGCAGCTCAGGAGACGGTGGCTACATAAGTCAGACATTGATGTTTTTTCTCCAGAAGTGACTGTACGGACTTCAAGATCATCCATCTTAACAGTTTTTTTGTGACTTTCATCCGTAGCAACAGAGGTAAAAGGGATTCAAGGGTGCGACAACCATGTTTCCGCTCCGTGATTTTTCCCGTCTCAGCCGTTCGCGTCCGCAGTTCGCATGCAGTAGGCTAGTAGTGAACAGGAGCGCCCCAGCCCCGGTCCCCTATATCAGTTTGCAGTCGATTTCACCACTTTCGTCCCATTCAAGTTCATCAATGGTTCTGTCTTTTATGGTGCAAGAATCTTCACATCACCCTCATTAGCATCGGATGAGAACGGTTTTTTCACTGATAACGTTGCACGACTACATGCACAGCAGCTGGTCCACTTTTGTTATGCGAGTCTTCTGCGCCGGTTCTCTCGCCATCGTTTGCACATCCTGTTGGAATCTCGTCTTCGAAAGTTAACATTTGTGCTGCCGTATCAAAACCATGGCAGTGTCAGTTGAAGGTAGTCAAGATGAACGCCATCTATCCAACTGCCACGATATCTGGGCAGAGCGAGTCAAGCAGTGCCACGGTGAAGGATCACCTCTAGTGGTGGTAGTTGGCGCGCAGTGGGGTGACGAAGGAAAGGGTAAGCTTGTTGACATCCTTTCCGCCCGCGCGGACGTCTGTGCCCGATTCAACGGCGGACACAACGCTGGTCATACTCTGGAAATTGACGGCGTTAGGTATGGCATGCATCTTCTTCCGTGTGGAATTTTCCATACGCATACCATCGGCGTCATTGGAAATGGAATGGTGATACATTTGAAGTCTTTGTTATCGGAATTGGAGCAGATTCAGAAGATTAACCCTGATGCACTTAATCGCCTGCTAATTTCATCTCGTGCTCATCTGCTTTTCGACATTCATCAGAAGATCGATGGGCTGCAAGAGGAAGCGAAGGCAAAGGTTGGCGACGCGATTGGTACCACGCGTAGAGGAATAGGTCCTTGTTATGCAACGAAGGCGTTGCGCTCTGGCATTCGTGTTGGTGAACTTTTAAATTTTAAAGTATTTGAAACGAAGTATAGTCGGTTGGTTCAAGAGCTCAAAGAACAGTACCGCCTTGAGTTTGATGACAAGGAAGAGCTCGAAAGGCATAGACGTTACGCCAGCATCCTCGCTGAAAGAATCACTGATACCGCTGCATACATACGTAAAAGCGTGAACGAACGCAAAAGAATTCTAGTTGAAGGTGCGAACGCGGCACTGTTGGACGTCGATTTCGGCACTTACCCGTATGTGACATCGTCCAACACAACTGTTGGTGGAGTGTGCACAGGACTTGGCATCCCGCCTCGTTTCATCGGTCTTTCTGTTGGGGTCGTTAAAGCTTATACAACGCGTGTTGGAGAAGGGCCTTTCCCTACAGAGCTTACCGATGCAATAGGCCTACATTTACGTGAAAAGGGAGGCGAGTATGGTACAACAACTGGGCGGCCAAGACGGTGTGGGTGGATAGATATCCCTGCCCTTGTGTATACTGCCCAAATCAATTGCTTTGACTGCATAAATTTGACAAAGTTGGACGTTCTGAGCGGGTTGAAAGAGCTTAAGATTTGCATCTCGTACAAGAACAAAGAGACATCAGCCATTGTGGCACCAGGAGAGTTTCCTTGCAGTGCTGAGGAGTTCAGCTTGTTGGAGCCCGTGTATGAATCAATGGCGGGATGGAACGGTAGTCTGGAAAAGTGCAAGACGTTGGAGGATTTGCCGGAGGCGGCCAAAGCATATGTGAGGAGGATTGAGCAGCTTCTGTCTGTACAGTGCCGGTGGATAGGTGTGGGACCAGGTCGCGACGACACAATCGAGGTGCCAGCTGCGTAATAACTTCGGTGAGAGGCTACGACTCAGTGCCTCATTTTACGGATCGTGATGTGGGAGAAGACTTTCCTACCGATCCTCTGCAATAATGTGGTAAAAAGTGGCAATGCACACCGATTGGTCATAAGTTAGGTTCCAGAGGTGCCGCTGGCATATTTGTGGCTCTTCCTCTTTACGGCAGTGTCTGTTGTTTGCGTCTACCTTCATGGGCATTGCATTTGTCATTTTTTGGAGATGGATTTCCAGATGGGAATTACGGACCTCTTCCAGTTTCAGTCTCACAGGCATCAGCAACCATCGCTACGCCACTTCTATCGGTGGGCTCACATTCCTGTGTGAGAACCAAACCCAACAGTTAGCTGTGGTGCACGCCGAAGTACTCTTCTGAAATTCTTTGGACATCGGCTACTCCTACACAGAACTGTACGGATGTTTTTGTAGAGACAGGCCAGCCTTGTCGCAGAAAGGTGCGTGTAGATGCTATGTGTTCTCAAGATTCACGCCATGAAATGCACCCTCCTTCACAACTGTTGCACCTGGTTCAAAAAACAAATGGCAGTACGCTGTCTTCAATCTTCTCAATTTTGATAGATTGAAGCGTAGTCCGAGTGTTTGACGTGAGGGTGATAGTCGCAGAAGTGGTGAGAGAGACCTGACCAGTTGCCTAAAAAATCGTCGGCTGTGTCGTATCTTTTATTGTTCTTGCGAGTGATTGCACTCACCGAGCTATATTGGCCTGCATGAAGTACCTCGTTCACAATGAACGGAACACCATTGATAAAAAGGCTATTCGCGTGGGCATCTCCGCAAGGAGACCCAACTCCCACCAGCATACGATAACTACCGTAACTGAAGCGAGCTGCGTGGGCGGTAACCTGCAAGGCAGTCATGTTCTTTCTTACGAGGGCATGTCGATGGACCACGAATTGGGATAGTTACAGTCAACTAAGCTGCTACACTTGTCTGCCTCCGAGCAATTCGGTTCTGGGAACGACACACCGCCGGTCATGGAAGACTCTTGACGGCAGAGCTTCGGATTAACAGGTACGGTCTCATGATCCCATCCGTAGAAAAAGCTCCCGTGAGCAGCTTTGGCGGATCCGTCGTCTGATGACGGGTTATATCAAACAACCCGGTGACCCTCATGCCGGACGACGAACGGTTTACCTAAGACATATCCAGCAGGAACAAAGCCGCTAGCCCCACCTCCAAACGCGATGGAAATAGATTGCTCTTGCCGCCTAGCAACGGACGCTGACTGTATATCGATCGCGCGTGGAAAGTAGAGTTATTTCCTATAAACCAAGTGTTTCATACCTGAATACAGGGAGAGCCAATGAAAGAAAAAGACCCTCCAGTTGCGACAAGGGCGAGAGGGTCCCGCATAGCTGAGTCGTGGTCGCAAATGAGTTACTGACGACGCCGTGTCTTTGGCGTACTAACCTGTTATCGTAGCCTTTACTGCCGTCGTCGTATGAGGACTGAGCTGGTACGTGTGATCCCCAGCCTGCACCGGAATCCTTTGTACATCACGAGAGCCTGACGTCATTAGGTCAGATTCTGCAAATTCGTCAAGAAGACCCGTGGACCTACCTGGGAACTCAATTGAAATTTCAGTTGGCCACGAAGTCGGGTCATCCAGTGGCTTGAACTGTTCCGAACAGCCGTGGGCACCATGGACAGATTCGCCGTCTGTCGTTGTCTTACTTGAAATGCAGCAAGTTGTACAGGCTCCGTGAAATAAACCATGATGTACTGGCCGACTCCATGACCCGATGAAGTTCTCCAGGCACCAAATGGCAAGTCCAGGTTTTTCCCCGAGAAGCCGGCGTTGCAATTGTAAGCGGCTGAAGACGGATACTGTCACCACGTTTTCACGCACGCTAGATTTGTTGAGCCTACCCGAAGCGTACGAGGATGACGTGCATGAGCTAAACAGCTCAGAACCTGTCAGCGAAGCCACCTGGGACTCTCCCTCACACACTTGCTCAGCTCTCCTTGCCGGAGCAACGAAGACCATAAATGATGTGCCTGTGTGACCCAACCGGTGAGCAATAAAAAGAGTCAGGTTGAGTATGTTTCGTATGCTCATACCAACAGGAAGAGAAAATCCCGTAACGCCGGCTAGAGTTCGTCCCCCGTGTATGTCAAAAGGAATTTGTTGACTCGCTTTCACCTGCAGCCAGGGATGCTCGCAAGTGGTTGGTATTAATCAGAAAAATTTATGTTTACCGCGTCTCTTTCAACGAGGTATATGGACAGACTGTCTCCGGTGTCCTCGAAACGCAACGGCTGAAAATGTTCTGCGGAGTGCTGAACAGGTCGGACTCCACCGTGCGGGACAGCGACATATATATATGCGTCAGCGGACACTTCAAGCTGCAGTGCGCTTTTGCTTGGATTTGTTCGTGTTCGGATCATTTGGGACCCTTCGTATTTTGAAGGAATGTCCGCGACCAGATACTCCGTGGAATCGGTGAATGCTAAAACTCCATTTTCTAACAGAGACCTGAAGCAGGGGTCAGTGTTTCTAGCTGCACTTCGGAGACAGATATCGTTCATACATGTCAAAGGTATCTCCAGAGAGGCCGCTGATGCGTAATGCGGGAAATGAGGTGCCTTTGAAGAGATACTCGGTCGGGATTATTTGGTCTGGAGTTGAGCTTGATCTCCACCCCAAGGAGACCTTTGCCTGAGTGTCAGTGGGATATGCTGTTTTGTTTCCACTATCTGTCTATGGAGCTTACTCGGTCAGCGTTGATGAATTTGAGTGCGCTAAGATGGAAATATTCCACTCGTAGTCTGTAACGCCGGCCTCCTTCCAGTTGCTGTGACGCCATCGAAGTGGGTTGGAACTGCTGCTACGATTCGACTGAAGCATTTCACCTGAGGAGCTGAGTACGTCTTTCGGAGTCCGGTATCTTCCGTTGGCTCAAGGATTCTGATCGGGTTGTCCGAAAACGCGGATCCCTCCGCAGGTATCGGCATCCGATCAACGATTATCGGTGATCCATCGAGGAATACCCTAGCCCCACAGTCTGCATGGATAGCGAACTCAAACCTTCCAGTTGTAGGTGCCATGACATAACCATCCCATCGGACTGAGAAATCTTGGTAGGGAACGCCTTTCGCCGGAGACGAAGATTCCCACATAGCGTTCAAAACTCTGTCGTCCGCGTAAGCAATTGGCGGGCCGCGGAAGCGTGCGTTGTTGTAAAAGCTTGCACGTAGACCGTCTGCCTGTGGCTGACAAACACAAGTTGCCTGAGGATTTATAACCAGGAAGGAAAATTTCTCAGCGAACCTTGTCTTCGTATCCCCTGACAACTGGAACAAGGTTAGAAGACGTGCTCCAAGATACAAACCATGAAACACGATACCTTCACAGTTCAGTGTATTGGCGGCGGCCTTTTCATAGTCTCCGGCAATATCCTGCTTCACGGACACGATCGTCTGCTGCAGTTGATGGATTTTCGATGCGCCCGCTTGGAGCTCCGACAGTGATTGTTGTGCGCCTGTGAGAACATCCTCAGCTTCCCGAGATCGCCCACTGACAACATTCGACTCTACGCAGATCTGCAATCTCGACGGATGATGCACTTGCGCGATAAGACAAACGACTTCTACTAACTACCTCCAGATGTCTGTGTACGGTATCTCTCAACCTCCTGAACATCATACTAGGTGACCTCAGAGAGCAGGAGAGCACTGTGGAGTGCCCTTACTCGACCTGCGTATCCATTTGGTGTGCTGCTGATGCCATTTCCGCCGCCTTCCGATGGAATAGCGACCTGCGGAAAAGCGCGCGATGAAGCAACCGCCTTCTCATACAAAGTGATATACCTTACCTAGCGCTGGCACGAACATCGTCATAATTAACTACGTCTGAATATTTTGGCATAAAGATTCGCTACACGCGTACGCCTGTTGGAATTATCCGGACCTTGGCAATAGTCCCAGTCCCTAATGCCTTTGCCCAACAACTGGACTTCGACGTAACACCACATCCGACCTATAAACAGTCAGTAAGCATGTATTTGCCCCCGTTGTATCACGCCGTCGTTTTACCGACTGTCCCATCAGGTGCCTTGCTGTCAGTGCAGTCGGTGTACGTAACATTGTCCTGAACGAAGGCGGCCGCACAGAGCCTTCCATCTATGGTCTTCCGGTGCACTTGGCGGTACTCGGTTAAACGCTGACGACGAATAAAACGTAACAGTTTTTCGAAGTCCACGGTCGCTCAAACCTGTAAAGCTTGTCGATCGTAACCGCTCTCCTGAGCTGATGTGCCCACGAGCCCGAAGCACGCCGCAACCGCGGTTGCGTAGAATTTCACCATATTGCTTGACACGTCCAGTAAATAACAGGACAATACGAACGATAACAACTATACTCCTACTATCGTAGGACAATAATGAGCACTTCTTCACTTCATCAGCCACAGGCAGCCAACACTGGTAACGCTACCGGCAAATTCCCACGTATGTACACCAAAAAAAATTGTCCTCATCCCTAAGGAAAAAGACACACAAATAAGGACCCTCAAGAACTCCTCAGTCACGTTCTTCGTCTTCAATTTGCTCTAAGTCACGCATAGCGTTCACTACTGAGTGGGCAATTTCCCGATCCTGGTGAGAAAGTACTTCTTCCGCACCATCGGGAGCAACTTTTGGAACAGCCTTTTCTATGCCGCTGTTCTTGATCTTCATGCGAATCAAATCGACGATCGCCATGTCCGTCTTTCGGGAAAGGACTGCAAGCTTTTTCTCCACGTCCCGCTTCAGATCCCAGTTCGGCCGACGGGGTGCTATCTGAGCCACCACATCCTGAGCGAAATTGCACAAATGTTTGCATCGCATGTCAGTACATGAAAAAGGCCCTCACTCACATTTCTTCAAGTTGATAATCTGCATTCACATGTGGATGTCGGTCATGGACTGGAATGTGACACGAGAGCCTCAATGCCTTCCTGTCGCTGCAAGCCACAGTTCACCTAGAAAGCCGGTTGCGACTGTCAAACGGGATGTTCGATGTTCTACTGGCAAATCTGACAATGATCCCTTATCCATACCTCGTTGGCGGACGAATTGATAGCGTCAGTTGCTTCTCTGTCAATCTGCTTCTCAAGTTCTTCGACGGAAGGCCGCGGAAGGCAAAATCGCCTGAGGACGACGTCTCGAGGAACGTAATTACGAAACCTCAAGATCACTTGTGAGTGCTCTCCAACATCCAAGTAGTCCAGTGGTCTCTGTGTCATTTTGGCTCATTGTACACTGGTACGGGTTAGCACCTCTGACTTCTGATCAAGACCGAGAAGGGTGAGGACTTTGCTATCGCCCTCTGCGAAAATTGGCTACGGGCGGAAGACATCGGCAAAAGATGGACTGGTTAAGTTTCCCAGAGGGGAACTAGTTGTCTCCTGTAAGGCGGTGGAGTATCAGTCAGAAGGGCGGCTTCATTCATCTGTGATTCTCTTCCCCAGAAGGTTTCTAGAGACTAGCATCGCCTTTCCACATTGTTCCGCTGAAACGACGTGGAGATTCCCCAGGACAGTAACAGGGGAAAACTGAGCCACCGCGCGCTGCGCAAAGCGTACCACCAGTGTTCACCGCTGTTTGATGGCGGCAACGTTTCCGCGCTGACCACGTGAGTGACGGTCGTGTGCTCTCGCTGCATGTGGCCACCGATTCCCACGTGCGGCGACGGAGATTGAGTGGCGCGCCAGAAGGGCTGGAGCCATGCGCGGGCCTCTGGCAGCTATTGTAGTCCTGATCATTCAAGTGGAGCCTCTGTGCCTTAACAAGCGTCGCACAAATTTTGTGCAAGGAGGAAACCTGCTCAGTTAACAATAGAATATTGTGACAATTGTTTTTTTGGAAAATCGGAAGCACTGCGCTGGCAATGATCCTTGGTGCGGGCGGCAGTTGAGCCCGGCGCCTTCCTTTAGCTGCTAGATCCCTATGGCTGTCTTGCGCCGGCTGTCGCAACAAGACAAAGCGTATCCCAGCAGCAGACAGCCATGCTTCACAAGACTGTCTCTCTGCTATTTTTTTAAACCTGCAATCACCCTTGTTCAGCAATTAAGATCATCTGCCGCGCATGGTTTAAGAAGATTTCGGGGATGGTATGGCGTCACCCATTTCTTTTGACGACGTCGCCTAGATAGCAGCCGGCCGCCGCCGTCAAGAGTGGCAGCGAGATTTTGCAAGGGCGTCTCGTTTAAATCATTTCTGCAAATATCCTCGGCAATATATTTTTTATTTATTTTCAGCACCAACTCATGGGGTGACGCAGAGCAACGCTGACCCGCCGCGTTGACCCGAGTTGCCCAGGACACCGGCATCGTTGTTGACGCGAAGTCTCCTCGGTGCTTATGAAACTACTACTTCTCGTGCTATTTTCTGCTTCATCGTGCTTTATCTCTTTACTAGTTCATTTCAGTTGTATCAGGCACTCATTCGGTCGTTGTATCGTGACGTCCGTTGTTTCCGTGTAGGACACTTCGGCTGTTCCAGGTTGTGCCTCATGAGCATGTCTTCGCTTCAGCTCGCGTCTGCGGACGCTAGAATGGGGAAGGAGGATAGAGCCACAACGGTCCCAGGACCAGGAATCTCGCGTCTTTCCCTACGACAGTGCGTGTGCAGTCTTCTTCTTTCCGTATGTACACTTGGGATCCCAATTAAGTCAGCCATTCTGGGCGTTGCATCGTTCTCAGGGAGTGATGTGAGTAGATTCTACGTACCCCACATAGGGGGGGTTGGAGCACGGTCAGTTTCTTTGACTGAAGACGAATACTTGCCAGAACAGATCAACTTCCCCCCAGCAGCTGAGGAGGCACGCGATGGAGTTTTTTCGCAATGGAGAGGTGTTCGTCGTGGGGTGGCTGTTCAACGGCATGAGCATTTTGATGGCTCTGCCATTAATTCACACGAAGAGGACGCAGATGTCTCCTTGGAACAGCTCATGAATGACCTCGGGGTGGGTGAAGATGACGTAGAGGAGAGAGTATCAAGCTGGCAGGGGACGTCTCACAGTCGCTCAGGTGCCGATGTCACGATGAATGCGTTTGGTTTTTCGGAGCTGAAGTCAACTAAGTCATCAACCGCGCCTAGTGACTCCGTCAAGGCTGCAGCAACCAGATTGAATCCATCAGATTCGAAATATAGAGAGCAACGAGTGATGGATCTGCTCGAACAACTTGAGACTTTAACTCGACAAACGCCAGTTGCGGGGGAAGACGATCAGTTTGTCGACTTTTCGTTCGAGCCAGACTCGGTAACGACAAGTGACATTAACGAGTCTCCTTCCTCAGTAGAAGGCAGGCGTGATGTGTCGCAGGCATATGGTGACATTCGTCCTAAATCAGCGACTACCCTCTTCCGCGACACCGAGGCAGGCATTTCAATGACGGATGTATCCGGCGACGACGATTCGTCGGCAAGACATGGTGATAAAGGCGACTCCTCGAATGAACAAGCCATTGAACCTCCAAGCGCCAACGAAGCAGCTGAATCTGATTCGTCACATGATTCAACAGATGTGGCAGACGGACCGGCGGAAGCTGGAACGGAAGATCCGTCTGGAGGCAGTCCACATTCACCTGAGTCTGAGCCAGGCAACGCCGTAGCCGAGGAATCGTTGACATCCATGGAGAGGAATGAGAAAGATACCGCTGCGCAGCCAATTTCAACAGAGCCAGTGGCTGAACAGCCGGACGTTGAAACTACATATACAGAGACGAACACGCAAACACCGAAGCGGGATACGGACGACGAGATACGCCAGCAGGGCCGTATGGAAGCCCATTCATCTACGCAAACTGTTACGTCGAAAGCACCCGCCGATTTTTCAGACATGATGTTGGCGAGATTACGGGAGGCATCTCGTGGCATGGCGAGTGTCCTGCAAATCGTCGAGCATGGCCGCTTACTAGATGACGATTCACTCGTGACGGTTGCATACCATTTCCCATTTGAAACTCGTGAGAGTCGAAGAATCGCGTTTATCATAGTTGCCTTACCTCCAGGCTACACCGCACGAGCTGGGCGACCGCTATGCGAATCAGTGGATCCGGACATGCCTCCCCTCTCCTGCGAAGTGCGGCTTTCACACCTGCCTGAGAATGCATTGCGTGAAACATCAGAACAGAACGTCTTTATTCAAGTGAGTAGCGCGGACAAAAGTCGCAGCCTTCCCCTCGGAATGCATCATTTCGCCGTTGCTGTCCACACTCCTAGGCTTCCAATCGCCCCCAATATACCTGCAAACTGGTGGTTTGTTACATTCCGCTTCACTGGCGGTCACGCTGTTACCAAACATTTTGAGAATCGTGTGCTAATAGCCCGCGAAAAGTGCACTTGGGGCAGCTGGAGACAGGAAACTCCATGCAGCTCCACGTGTGGAGAGGGAGTGGAGGTGTGGAGCCGTACACTGTTTGGGGGAGAAAGTGAGGAGGCCTGTGGTGGAGCGTTACTAAAGAAAAAATGTTTCAGAGCGGAGTGTAGTGTCAATTGCCAGCTGGGTCCATGGGAAACAATCGTTGATTGTACGAAGAGTTGTGACGCAGACAATCGTCGCGGCTATCAGGTGAGCATTCGTAAGGTTCTTATGGACAAGGATGGATGGGGTGTTGATTGTAAGCGCCTCTACCCCTGGAATCCTGAGGCTCGAGAAGGATGGTCGGGAAAACTCGGCGCCGTTGTTCGCCTCTCCGTATGTGATACAAAGTTCAGGCAGGCATGTGAACCGGAACTCGGATGCAGGGTTGAGGAAGTCAATACCAGAACCCTCTCGGTTTCCTATCCGTGGGGCTCTTGTCCTTTTCCCTGTGGAGGCCTCGGGAAGATCACAAGTATCGTTCAAGTGGCAAACGGGATACCCAGGTGGCTCGGCGAAAAGGATTTCCCCGAGTCTTTTCAGGTTCCTTGCAGAGCGGACAAAGAACCGCTCGTCAAGCGTGTCCCGTGCAACACGTTCGACTGTGAGGATTGCTCTGTATATCTGGAGCATGTGAAAGACACCACTTCATTTCGGGCCTGGATTTTCTTCCTGCCGTCGCAAGATGCAAACACCATCAGAATCACTGCTCCTCGAGGCATCAACTTTGACCTGAACGCTTCCGCGTCTGCTACAGATGCCAAGAGTGGTGAAGATCAAACGGGTCATCCAAGGGCAGATGGTACAGGGCAGAAGGCCATTCTTGCAGAAAATCATGCAGTAGGAGCCGGCCAGGCTGTGCACTGGAAGGCGACGCATCTCCTTCCTCAAGCGAGAATGCCAACAGAAGAGGAGATTTCGGTCAGTGCGGCAGGACGACAGAAGACCCAAAAGAGTCATGCTGAAAATCAGAGATCCACGAGCAATCCCGACACCGAAACGGGCAAAAGAACTCCAGAGGGCATTCGTGAGCTTTATAACGAAAACGCTTGTGCCACTCTTCCTACATCTTTTGGCTACATCTCCAGTTGTGGCGTATCGCCGTCAACAAAGTACGAGGGTGCTCAGCAAGCCACGATGCATCTGTCAGGGTTCATCGCACCCCGGGTGGACGCTGACTTCGACCGGCGCATATACCCTCATTTGCAGCCTGAGAGCGCCGAGCGCCATCTGAAGGAAGGGTACGTCGAGGAAAATCGGAGGCCCGAATGGATGGCGGTGCCTGTCACTCTAGAGCAAACGACAGAAATGGAAACTTCTGGAAACTTCTACATGTGGCTATCGAGTACTTCGAGTCCTCGTGATCCGGAAGTCTTCAAATGCCATCTGAAGACGAAGCTAGCTGTCCCAGTAAAATGCCGATATGACTATTCGGTTGTAGATCCCACGGATTGTGCCGACTGCCACCTAGGCAGCCCTAAAAAGATCATGACATTCCGGCAGTTTGTTCCAGCAAAGCATGGAGGAAGCTGCTCGATTCCTCTAGAGCAGCGATTCAAGAATGCCGTCGCTGTGTATGCAAAGTGCACAAAAGGCTGTGGACACGTACAAGACATGCATTCGTCCCCTGGTGCTGCTGAGGAGACCAGTGGAACGAACGTGGGCACAGGGAAAATCAAAACAGAAGCAACACCTCTATCATCTCGCCTGAAAAGCGTGTCGCGGGGAACTCTCAAACGAATACTTGACCGGGCAGCAAATCGACTACCCACTGAGAATGGTATGTATGAAGCTGTTCGTGCTTCGTCGCAAGTGTACCGCATCGATGTGAACGGGATCCCGGCTTTTGAAGACGTCATGAAGCAGATGGCCGACACCACATCAAGTGAAGAGATGGGAGAGCTTCACACAGGTCGTGACTATACAGGAGGTTCACAGGAGCATACGGACGACGCAGCGGGAAGCTCAGCAGCTACAGATAGTTCAGCAGAAGAACGACCCGTACGGCTAGAAGCAGAATCCGAACGCTCAGACACTGGAAGTGCTTTGGTTCAAGAGGAAGGTAGCAGCACAACCAATAGTGGTGAAAATGCGTCAGATATTGAAGAGGAATCGGAAAACGGGAAAATCGGCTATTAGAAAGCCGTCGTCGACTGGTGCGGGAGGTTCATGAGGCGAGGAGCAAGGCTGCAGCCACTTGTGAGTGATTCAGCCTTACATAGGTCGAAGATTCTGCTGCAGCTCCTTCTGATGTGACAGCGCCCCCACTAATTTTATGCCGTTCTAGATGCGTGCCTGTGATACATTCGCAGTGGTGTCGATGGAAAAAGATGTGTTGGTGGATGCGCTGCATAGGGGTACTAAAGATTCCTGATGAAATGAACTGAGATTCAGTCGAGGAGATGCAATTCGTTAGACATAGAGTACTATCATGGATTAATTTGCGAGTACTACTGCAGTGTCTCAGAAATTGCCTCTATGCGTCTGCTGCTTTCAGAGACTTGGCCGTGCATCACCAAATCCGCCAGCGCTGTGTACAGCATTATTTTCAGTAGTTGATTTTCGAGTTTGGCGAATTAATGCCGATGCAGTACTTGCAAACTCAAAGTATAATCGGACACAGCCGTTATTCAACGCCCCGCTGATATCGTTTAATCTTTTTACCAATATACGGATTTAATCGCCGCGGGGCCAATCACGGAAGAGCACGCGATCAATCAGACTCATCGGGTTTTACGCATGGGTACTCACTGGGTAGCGCTTAGGATGTTGCAACCTTGAGGGGTGGAACAACACCGTCAAAGCGACGGTTCATACTGGTGAATGCGTTTCGCCATCATGCTTCCTCTTAGATCCAACGCTGCTGCATGGATGTTTCCTTCACGGCCTGCATGATACTTGGTACCTCAGGATTATGGCCTAATACTAGCGATTGCTCGCCAAGAACAATAGCTACAGAATGCCGCTGTCTCAAAGCTGTGTTAAACATTCTGCTGGTCCTTTAGTTTGTATGACTACACAGGCGCAGTGGCTGATGTACCCTATTAATGCCGTTATTACATGCCAGTCCTAAGAAAAACTTTAAGCCCTTGATCCATGTTTACTATGTAATTCTGCTTCAGGAAGAGCCAGTTTGGGTTCCAGTGTTGCTCGGATGTCTTGGGCCTTAGAGCTACTGATTTCCAGGCGATTTTACTCCTCATGAGGTATATATAATTCGCCAGTGGTAGCGAACTCGCGTCCAGCAACTTGTGTTAAATGATGGTTCGAATGACCTTCACAGAAGTTTATGCTGGCCGTCGTCCTCAACACGTCTATTCCTCTCCATTTAACATGTGCTGAGCTACTGTATCGAAACAGAACTATTCGTGCCTAGAGCAGCTCGCTTCGACTTACCTTCAATGTTTTAAGGCCTAATATTCAATAAAGAAACTCTCCGTGGTAAACCACCAGTCGCCAACGAAGGCCTAGGAGTCGGAGACATCGACTGTAATCCTTCATTCGACCCTGTCGTTAGTTTGCGGATCAGGACCTTCTTTTCAATGTACTTAGTTCACATTTGCTTCCGCCAGTGGCCTTCCTGGCAACACGACCGGGCGTCCGAATGTGGTGTGTTCATTGTCGCTAGTGTGTGAAAGACCGACCATAGATCTTGCTTGCCCTCGAAGCCCTCAGCGGCTTTTGGCAGAGATCTTACTGTGTGCAACGTGGTCCGGATTTGGCTATGGGCAATAACTTTCGATATCTATCCGGATAAATTTTACCTGCGATGGTTCATGCGCATAAATCGTATCACCGTGGTCCTGCATTGTTCTACGCCTTTGAATTGCACTTTTTTCCTTTGAAGGGGACAGGGCGATCAATGCCTAGGACTGAAATATTGTGGAAAGTAGTGACATATAGAACAGGTTTCAATACGGGGATGGAATTAGCCAGACAGGAGGGGCGTCCCCACAAGGCGTTAGAAAAACGCGGCAGGCCAGGCGGGGGCTTCACCAGGGTGACAAGTGTTTTCATGAGCCGGCAAATTAGGCAACCTCTCTTCAAAAAAGTCCCAACCATGTAGTGTGGCGTCAATGCAGTTGAACCTGCGGGTGCATGTGTTACCTTCGTCCAGCCGCTCCTTTGTAGGCGGACACGGTACGATGACCCACTCTTGAACACAGAGACGCACAGGTCTTTGAAACACAGTCCCAACCTACGGCGCACTGTGAAACCTTTTCTGCCGCCTGATTTTGAACGACTTTGCTTCCTGGTGTACAGCGCTTCTAAAGCATGCCATTCTACGTCGTCTCATGCTGTTCTTCGGTGCTTGAGATCGTCAGTGTATCATGCAGAACCGATGTCTTAGTAAACATACATCTCGAACACTTGCACGTCATTTCATTTTTCACAAACTGTGTCTCATGCGTGATGGGCAAATGCTGCTTGAAATCACATCCGAGTACAGTCCCTTCTGCCAGTAAAGTGCACATTTGCGCCTATGTGGTATGCCTCCTCTATTGCAATCAGTGCACTGTCTGCAACCATACAGCAAACAAAAAGAATATGCCATCAGGCAACGCGTCATGCTACTGAACCCGAGGAGTCGACAAATGTTGTATCGGCGTGTACTCTGAAGACGGGTTGAGCATTTTCGTATACAACCACGTGCAGTGTATTACCGTTCCTAGTAGGCGTCGAGTGATTGACGAAAATGACCACGAGGTAAAACATTGGCGTCGCAGCGGTGGCAGGGTGTAACGCTGTACCATACACCATTGTCAGTAGTTGCATAAATTGTTGGCATAGAAAAAACGACGTACCTGACCTTGCAGAAAACCTAGTCTCTGTAGGCGGTTGGAACTGCGCGTACGATAGGGTCAAAGCTGCCGAGATCGCTGCATGCCGTATGCCGCATGCCGATGTCTCGATACTAACTACACCTGGGCTACACACATGAGGGATAAGAGTTACCGCTTAGATGACACACGAATGAAAGGGACTACATTTTTTAACGGTTGACGTTTTGGAAAAGCAAATTTGTTATTGTTTGTAAATGGGTCGTGTCCGATGGTTTATTGGGCGGCAGATGTGTGTCTACTACGGCGTGACTGTACGATGTCTCTCTTCACGTCAACCCCGTTCCATGCGGTCGTCATGTAGTGGTGCAAGAGATGAAGCCTCTCTGAAAAACACTGTAGGTGGTCATATTGATGTCATGCACAAAAAGTTTCAGAGCTTCTGGAATGGCGGCGTGTGTCTGGCAATATGCAGCATCGTTTCCGGACATTACTACCACCGGCCGGTGGGCCAGCGAGAGCTCCGGCAGCAGACTGTCACCCCCAACTCCACCATGGGACGGATGTCCGGGCACCTGGACATTTGTCGGGAGGTGGTCCGAATTCACTAGGTGTTTTGGCCGTATCTGATCACACGTATCCGGCAGAAAAACCTCTCGGGGACGCCACTGGGCAAGGCAGTTTTCTTCAGTGTAGCATGAGCGGGTTGATACCGGTAGACGCTGGGTACACATTGGAATATCTCCGATTTCTCCTTACAAGCTCGTGTTCCAGGATGTCACCCTTCTTCTTTTTGGACAGACGTTCAATCATGGTGAAAGGTAGAGAAATAAGGCCACCCTCCGAACTGTGCCCTGACGGGGCATCGCCGATAACCCCAGCTGCACGACGTACATCCGATACCACGAACTATGGCGTCGTGGTAAGATCATATGTATATCCTGAAGAGCTTTCAGGAGCTTGTTTGGTTAGGGTTACAACGTGGCCGGCTGATGTGAAGTGCGACTGGCAATCGATGTCAACAGACCCTGATATTGATCTCCCGAGGAACGCTCATGATCCTGTAGAAGGACACTCCGTGGACTCGCCCAAATTTGAGGAAGGGCACACAAAGGCAACTGATGCATTGCCAACAGCAGGTGGTAATCAAGTTGTTGGAATTTCGCATAACAGACTTCCAATGGAGCAGGACGTGGATGTGGTCGTGTGTCACGAGGCCGTAACGACAGGTGCAACCGGAGACTTCTTCCGTCTGCTGGACCTCACGTAGGGCAGGAATCAATCCGCTTAGTGTTGATATTACGACGAGCTTTATGTTATGAGGCGAATTTGCCTATCAACTTGGGAGAGAGATAAGAAATAGTCCAGATGGGCGTTGATTGGCGACAGGAACTACGGCGTTTAGAGGCCGTAACCCTTACGGGAATTTGCCGATCAAACAGAACAGCTGAACGAGTTGATTGTCCGAATGCAGGAGAGATGCTGTGTACTGTTGTGCTAATGGAGTGCAGAAAGAGCTGCACGCACAGCTGGCAACATTCAAATCATGTTTGTGCTCAGGGAACATCAGGTGGAGTGCTGGAAAGGAGACGTCTACGAATTTCGAGAAGGCGGAGAACCCGATTTTTCACACAGCGTTTTCGTCTGTCGCGTGTACACGGTAGGCTACTAAGTACTTCCTCTGCTCGATGTACTTTTCGGTGGGTGTCACCGGCAGTCACAGCCATCTAACTGCAGAACTCGAACAGTCGTGAGTGAATATGTACGGCAATGTTATTCAGAGTGCGACGGTTCTGCAAGAAATCGAAAAATATCTGTGTTCTTTTCAGGACACAGCCACTACCAAGGAGGCGTACAACGGGTGCTTGCTAGTACATGTTTGTGCTCGCTCATCCTTGAGCCAAAGAACGAGTTTGTCGGATCTTCGGCAGGCAGCAGCTCGTATGACGAAGTGCCTGCTCAAAGTTCGCGAAACTCTTCGACCGTGCGTGAAGCTGAAAAGGCGCCACTCTCTAAGCATAGGCGAATCAAGTCTTGCCAAGTCACCTGGAGTCTTCCCCATTCCGGGAGACGGCCGTAGAATGTAAAGCGACTCAAGTATGTTAGGAGCACCCAGGGGTCTTCGGATGCCTTGAGCTCGCGCGTTTACTTCCGTGCCTTGGCATGAGCTTGATGTTATTTTCGGCCGTTTCACCACAACGAGCGTTGTCGTTGTCGGGCGCGGGTGCACGCATCGTCCCTCTAGTGCTGCAACCAATTTCGCTGAGTGTTGTTAAAACCGCTGCCACGTGGGAACACTGGGTAGAAAGGTCTGAATCGCGATTCACCTGTACAGAGACATTATCTACTTTTGATGTTGCCAACTTAGTTGTTATCATTTTCAAGAGGTGATTCCGTGGAGTTGGGTGGAGACGCGACCGTGCTCAGTCTTTGTCAGGTGCTGAAGACAGCAGAACTCCCAACGCAGAAGCATGGACCACTAACACGCCTAAGATACAAGGAGGTGACCAACCACATAAACGATCGCCGTTCCCTCAGAAGCGCGCGTTAGCTCAACTTGTGTAACTTTAGACGGCGGCTATCTGGTGGTTTCATGCAGTAGAGCCGAGGCCGTACGATATAACATCGTGCTGATAAGCGTGACGAAGCTTCCAGGAAGCCCCATAGTATCGTGCAACGCGGTGGAACACCGGTTGTCTCTATGCTCGAAACCAGCGGTGCTGGTATATTTGTTTCGCTTGGCACTTGAAAAGCGCTTTGCAAGCCTGGTTCACGTTTTCTGAGAGCAGAGTGCACGTAACGCCCCACGAAAGTGCGTGCAGATCGAAATGGTGGAGCGTCTACGTAACGACAGGTATTGGAGCAAGTTTGATCGGTTCTACACTACGAAGTTTCCTAAAAATACTTTTGTTAATATACCCGACAAATGGTCGTTATCATTGTTGCACGACTTATGGGAGCGATTGACGCCAGGCCGCGCAACCGACTTATGCCCATGCAACACTCACTCCACCCAAACGCAGAAATTACATTTGACAGCCCATGTCATAGTTCAGCTTATTGTATCATCGACCACACTCAAAAATGCTCTAGCTTGAAAGGCAGAGGAAAGTAATTAGCGCACCACAAGCTGGAAGAAGATGTAATGTTTGGCTGTTCAGTGTTTTGCTGGCAACTTACCGTGCCGATGAACGATGATAACGGCAGCAAGAAATACTTTTTCTGTGATGCGCTTTTCCTGGATCAACAGTTGGCGTCACTCCATTTTGAGTGCTGCAAACTAGAATGATTCTTGTACCTCCTTCGATGGATGCTTCGAGAGCGGATAGTCAGCAGCATGCTTCCCCTCCGGTCTTGTAACTATGGGACCCGCTGCTCTTCAGAGCCGTCTGTCTCTCTGCCATACGCGGGCACTCTGTGTGCTGCATTTGTGTACCCAAGGACCGGGGCCCGTAAGCCTGAAAACTAACTCTCGTCAACGAAGCCGAAATCAAGGAGTTGTATCTATGCAGTGTTCTGTGTGTTCCGTCTGTCTCACAGCGCAACTGCTCGCGGGTGGCACGCAAGAACGGGCAAAAGATGAAAGGCGGTAAGGACATGATGCAGTCTCCGTGCCAGTAGTCACAACGTACTTGCAGTTCCTTTTTAATATGGTAATAGTGCCTGTAAGGTTGAAACTACAAGTAGCGGCTACTGATGAGCTAGACTGCCAAGATCTGAAAGAACTTTTCGGACTTCAACCCCATGTTAATATAGCGCTTCGCATGGTTACTTTGTGATGTTGCTTCAGAAAAAACAATTTCCCTGAGTATTTAATGGCCACAACCACGGCAACCGATTCGGTTGAAACATCGTTGACGACCGTCAACCGTCTAATTTTTCAGAACGCCTTTACTTCTGTCAGATCCCCACATAGTGCTCATTTCAGCATTTCGCCACGGATGTCATATTATTCCGTTCTTGTTTTGTGGCAACACAGGCAGCATCGCTACATTCTGCGCTGTGTGTTCCCATGAGGTCAGATGGTTGCTACACAGCCGACGTGATGTACAGCCACCAATTCTGGCCGTTAGACCCATCTTCCTCCAACAGCCACAACGGCCATCAGCGACTAGTTCGGTTTCGAGCGAGTGGACTGACTTGTCATCGATGACTATCCCTCACGTTTGCCTACTGGTGGGCCACGTGCCACCTCTGCCGAAGAGTACCTGCCGTCAACTTTCTTGCTGCTAAAGTACGCTCTATGGCGTGTTAACAAATCTGAACTCCCGAAATAGTGAGACGAAGGGGATATTCCGTGGTAGGCAACCGCATCCCGCCCTCTCCTGAAATCTACCGTATGCTGCACTGTCAGTCGTTCTCGTGCAGCAGATAAATTGTCTTCAGGTGACAAACGGGTCTTCATCTCATGTTGCGCGAGTGTTTGTGACAACACGGAATCAAGATGAAGCCTCACAGATAACATTGTGGGTCCAGAAATTTTCCCCTGTTGTCAGGGGCTATGCGAGACGGTTACATGATGAGAATGCTCTGTCCAAGGGAGAATTACGACTCCTGACATCCGTCGTCTTCGATGGCATTTTCATTGCCGAACAAGTCGACTGCGAACTAAAGCAAGCTCATGTCGGCGATACCTAGTTTTATGGAAACCTCCGCGTAGCAGAAGCGGGAGGATGTGACATAACTATGCTGGATAATCCTGAAGAATAAATGCACAGATTGTTATGCAGCATGCGGCTGTGGGTTCTTGTGCTACCCGCAGCGTCATACTTTTCGTTCGAGTTGTGCTGCCACAGAAAATAGAGGAAATCAATGGCGTTGATGTTGAACCACATACCGTTCCAAGCTAAGTTCTTTCAGAAATGAACCTCAAATCTGACAAGCTTCAACGGTCAATCATAATTACAGGACGTCAAAATTCACAGCCACAAAACTGCCTTCATATTAACAAAAATGTTCGTCTCGTACAGACCAAGCATTCCCTGGTAACAATGTGATCCCGTACAGCATTTTTTATCAAACACGAAAGATGTGCAAGGATTTAATGCTTTCTTCAGCGAAACAAACACATGCCGGTGAGGAATTTTCGTGCGAAGCCACCGGAATCCGCACTGGGACCCTTCCCAGTTCTTTGAATGGGGTCGCTCGTGCGTGAGCTCCTCAGTGAAGTCCGACGAGAGAGAATGACTCCCGGCATTAGCCAATTTTCCTGGCCAGACATTAGTACGATGAAGAAAATCTGGATCGGCAAGTGCTTATTTCTACGGGAGCAGCTGGCGTCCAGCCTTTACGGTGGGGCTTTGGGAAGTGCTATCACACGTACTTATCTTCAGTGATGCATGGCGATTTTGGTAAGTGAATCCGATGGATTAGCTTGCTATAGACACAAGTAAGTACTTAACTGTGTGCAGAGAACTTTTTGAGTGGGGTTTTATTGCTACTGGCGAAACCGAGTGTTTCGTGCACTACGCAACCCCGCGTTCGGCTTCAGGCATAGCTCGTTGCTGGTCACACCAAGACTACGTTGCCTAATGCTTGGCAATGACGCCGCCGCAAATTTTTAAAAATAACAGCGCATAATCCACGATGCATACCGTGAGACAAAATGGTTGCCCTCTGAATTGTTATAATCTATACTGAAAGGCACTGTTGGCGCCGGATTCAGACAATGCATGGGGGTAGACGTCAGGCTGAGGACCGCGGGCGCGAACGGCCATGCGCGTAAAAGTGCAGGATGCAAAGATGGCAGGTCTTCCATTTGTTTTTTCGTATCTTCGGTTCAAAGTGAACTTTCTGTTTACCTCGGACGTTTCAAAGATGGCAGAGACGTTAGCAAGCGAAGCCCACGTCGCCGAATGGGCTGACCGGCTCATTAAACAACACAAAGTTGTTGTCTTTTCCAAAAGGTATGCACTGTTGTCAAAAATCCTGGAGAAATTTGCGGCAGCAATGACCCAGATCTTTTTGTATGCCTCAGTGACACATGATATTTTCGTAGAGAAATCCGTCGTTTGCTCGTGCACACTTCTCCCGAATTTCCCCTGTGCCATGAGAAGACATATATTGATCCCGTATCTCGAATGAGCTTTTCCAATTCCTTCCCCCGGTCCATCGTGCAGAGGTTCATCTCTTGCGTGTAAGCAGCTTGCTAGTTTTGTCTTTTATTGGTTTTAGAGGTTCGAGGGACACTACTGCGGCTCCTTCCCCCATTTGTCGCAGCAATGAATTATGTGTCTCCTGCAACTGCAGCAACTGCCCGTATTGCCGAAAAGCAATCGAGGCGTTTCAGTCTGTCAAAGCGAAAGACATGGTGAGTAGATACGAGCGCATAACCTGCAGTTCTGCGTAAGCCGATGAGTGGAGAGACGAAATGCATAAGAACTCTTAATGCCGGTCTGTCCTCGGTCTGTTGAACATCGGGTGCTGCTCTGTCCTCAACTTGCGTGAGTCACATGCATTCAACAGGGCTCAGGTCTGGTGGTGTGGTTGTCAATATGGAGCAGCGTCACTCTGTAGCGATGCTTTTCATACACACCACTAGGCAAAATATAGCACGAAAACGCATGTGTGCGGCATTCCAAATTTTTGGTGTATTATAGTCATGTTTGATGCGCTGACCGAGAGGCGACGTGTTCATATTTGCAGTTTGCCCACGACAGGGTCAAGATTATCTTGGAACCATCATTTTTAGTCTTCCAGCTCAACTACGTCAGGTATTCAAGATTCTGTTGTTGAGGTCTGGCAACGGGTTTGTTCTCTCAGCATGTCGAGGAAATCGAGGGTAGCCCTTACATGGACGCCATCCAAGATTATATGAAGCAGCAGACGGGGGCCCGCTCCGTCCCTCGTGTTTTCATCGGCGGTCAGTTTCTGGGAGGCGCAGAGGACACGGTAAGCTTGTGCGGCAGTAGATAGAGCGGATTATTGGGGTGCATGCACGTAGAACCTCGAATTGGCAGTTTTCAGGTCGTTTTTTAGTGAATTGGCTCCGAAGCGCAGCAAGCGAATGTTGGGATGCATAGCAGCCGTTCTTAAATCGCACTAGCAGCAAGGGAGCACCCGTTTCCGTGTGCAGAAGTACGGAAGACTGGAGAACGCCGGTTACGGCATGGCGTCCACAAATGGGACTGTGGCGCAAGTACCGTTACGACCCTTTTCCCTTGATCACCAACATTCCACAAACCCCCATCTGGTGGTGGATTATGGATGCCTGATTATGTGTCTCAGATACGTGCCAAAGCTGATGGCACCCTCGTCGAAAAGCTTCGAGCGGCCGGGGCTCTGTAGTCATCTTTTGGTGACAGAATGTACAGCTCGCTTTTGTAAGACAACTTGGAATGCAGAGTGTCGCTGCAATCCTCGAGGCTGTCAATTTTCAGGGGTGTGCGTGTTTCTCATGCACTGCCATTACGTCGTGTGCTATTTCTGAACCGACTGGAAGCTTGATCCCGTGACCAGAAATGGTACAGGATGTTTATGTTAATGCTTTTTGATGCGTGGCAGTTTGGGTGACCTTCGTATGTGGACTTCGAAGATGGTGACTGTAACTTCTATCGCCGTGCGTGGATTTGTCAATTGTCCCAGAGGGGGCTCCGATGACACGGAATTCAGAAATGACCAACTGCCAGAGAAGGATTTAGTATGACGAACACATACTTTGTTCACTCCTCCCAAGGAGTTCTCTCCAGTTCCAGTTTTTGAGATAAGCACTCTGGCATGAAGCGCATCCGTACGATTTCGAGCGTTGTATGGCTGGAATACATCTGTCTGAAAGGTTCATGGGCTCTGTTTTTTGAGCGGCGAACATTCTCATGGACGGATTCATTTGTAAAGCATCGTTTGCTTGTTGACTTCTTATCTTTCATTCCCGAAAATGAGGGTACAAGGATAAGGATTTACTCCGGACGGAGACTGCCGGCAGCCCACGTGTTTGTCAGTAGAGTGGAGGACAATCACTAAATTTGCGTATCATTCGAATAGGTGAGTTTGCCGGAGATGTCTGCAGTTGGATCAAAAAATTCTGGACAGGCTCTCAGTTTTCCTTTGGAAGCTGCCGTCTTTTGCGTGCAAGATATAGCAGGAGGCGAACGGAGCGTAAGAGCTTCCGGACAGAAACAAATACGGGCGAGCACCTCTCGCTGCATATGCCGACTGCATTGCTGTTTGAGGCAAATGCCATTTTCTTTTCTTCAAATATCGAAGGCATCTCAGGATATCTTGACTGATAGTCTCTGCCGAGAAGGTGGATAGTTGAAAACATGCTCAGTCATCGTAGCGTCTGCCATTTTTCTGGTCTACCGCCGTGCAGCGCTGCTCGCCCAAAGTGGAACCCGTGCCCACGGAATTTATTGTAGCTGTCAGTCTGTTCCATAGGGGACGACAGCTACCGCGTTTCAGAACACAAGGCACACGACGCTGGGCTATTTTTGCGGATAGTGTCGCCCAAATTCGACACAGGTCGACATGGCGGTCACGTTCCGTTTGTTAGTAGTAGTACCATCAAAGCGGGGAACACACTGTTTATTCGAGGCTGAGGTGAGCATACCGTGAGAGTGGCAACGATGTAGTTTCTCACAGAGCCTTCATTCATTACATTCACCGAATTTACCCGACCCACATAACGTGATGGTCACCTTTTGCAAACACCGTGGACCTCGGATACGCCGGAAGTCGAGGGTTTCTAGTTGTGTCTGCCGACTGTACAGATAACGTTATTTTTTAGCATGTGGATGCTAAGTAATGGTTTACCGTCTCTTAGTATCGATACAAAACTCTTCAACCTACCTGCTTGCATAATTCAGAGAGATCGCAGCGGCATACCCCATAACGACAATCTAAACATGGATATGATACCTGCTCAGGGGAGAGACTCCTGGTGGGTCTGCTGTAGCAAGCAGAGAATGCATCCTTGAGTACATCTTCTAATCTGGTAATGATTGATTGGAAGGGGCAATTTCTGTGCTGTAGGATAGGCCTGAACAAAATCTTCCTGTTACTTCGCGAGTGCCTATTGAATATAGTGAAGGATAATGGCTTGACCGAGTGCTAACCAGGGGCGATGAGTAGAAACTGATGGCAGCTCTTCGTATGACTGAGTAGCCGATAGGTGGGAGTACAGACTTCGCTGCCTTCGTGCCGCTGCTTTTTCTCTCCTAGGCGACAGGACGCAGTCCCACACAGAGACGGCGTTGCAGGTGCTTTACTTTTTGTTGATCAGCAGATCATACTATACACTCTTTTGCAGTTCTCATAGCAAACCTAAAGATCCAGTTAGCGTGCCTTTGTGGTAATCAAACAGGATGAGGCATGAGGATTTCTAGAGCAACTGGGCCTAACCAGCCACATCACACCGCCCTGCTTGTTTGCTTAGTAGCTCAACTGCATATTCATTCTCATGGGAGAAGGGAAATGGGGATTTCTTAGTGTTTTCATCGACGGTGAGAGAGTTTTATGCTGGGACCAATTGGTCAACAAGAAAGCCTTCACACAACCCAGGCAAGAAGTCAGAATCCGGAACCCTCAGACAGCAATAAACACCCATACGTGAAACGCGGGACAGGTGCTCCAATGGGCCCTCCGACTCGTGCGCGTATTCAACATCTTGCAGGATGGCGTTCCGCTGCAGAACATTATCATGCTACAGAAAACACTATCTCACCGAGTCTCTGGATGAGTCACACCACTTGCATATGTAGTGCTACAGGAAAAAAGTGCACAGGATGCATCCGTCGGCTTAGCTCAAGTACTGACCGACAACAGCGGTCACACCCAGATCCAATGAGCGCCTCATGCTCTACGCTGATACATTCCAACGGTCGCTCTCTGGTGGACGAAGCGGTGAGGCTTTTCGATGACCAAAATGGACACCCGCAATGCAGGAAAGGACAAGAGGGACGAGGGACACCTGCCAACGTCTTGCCTGTACGTTGAAGTTTCTGAGCGCGCTTCCATTATTACGGCGTCACCAAGTCCGTCACAAGGGTCCCAGCGAAGTTCTATATCGACCCGTTCACGGACCAGGGCCTAAACGTGGTCAGCAACGTGCCAGCACGCACCCTCGTGGACACTGGGAAGCCCGATGGCGCATCTCACATTTTTGTCAACGATCGACAGGGAGAAGTCTTCTTCCATCAATCTGGACGTCTTCGTAATCCAATAAAAACAAACGAATATGGGAGACCTACCACCTCATCCCTACCCTAAAAAGGGTCAGAGGACTGAGACTCGCGGACAGACAATCTACGTAAGCTGCATGCCCCTGAGACCTTATCGGATCTTCTTTAGCATCCTTTGTTTCCTCTGTCACTTTGGAGGATTGTCCGTACATGCCATCCCTTGCTTGCACCATTCGCCACTAATCTCCCTCGCCATTCCAATTTCGGAAGTGTCAGCCGACCGTTCTGTTTCTTGAGCGGCTCTTTCACTGCTGCATTTCTCCAGCTTCTCGCCTTTCCACCCCTCGCAACACCTGTCGCGCTGGTGTAGCAGTGAGCAAGACACAACAACACCACTCTCACGTCGAAAGTGTTTCTACCCAAGTGACACGGGGGAGTTGCCACCTATAGATCAGGCCCACCAGGGTAGCACTTGCAGACAAGTCATCGCCTCTTTGCAACCAGACACGGCCGTACCGATGGCTCCGGTCGCTTTGTGGCTGCCAGTTTTCCTCAAGTGACAGGAGAAATATCTGCTGCACAATCTAAGCGTTGTTTGCATCCTCCCTCTTCTCCACCTGCGCCTTCTTCTTCAATTTCTTCGGATTTACCGAAACGGCCAACAACGCCTTCAGACTTTCATCCTCAACTGTGTGAATGCTGTCCAACTCCTTCTCGTACAGCAAGGGGAGACCGGTGACCTGCATGGAAAGAATTCGACGTGCCATCAGAAAACAAAAAAACGATCCACGTTTTGTCGGCGGCGACGGCTGCACGCTTTTCGACCTTTCCGACCAGATACCGGCTTCTTCACATCACAACACGGCGACACGATTGGCACACCTAAAGCGTGTTATCACGATGCATATGCGGATTACGTACAAATATGTAATGCTTCTGCACTAGACTTGTGACAGACAAGGCATAACCACACACTTTACTTCAACGTTTCTCCGAGCTCTTCCTCCCGGAACTGAACAGGGTTGAACCCCGCTGAGAATAATATGAGAAACGAACAAAGGCTGACTAGGTGTATACAAATCGTACGCTTCAAGGACTGAGATTGTCTGCACACAGAAGAACTAGCTCACCTTCTTTGTGCCCGTGGGGAGGAGGAGGAGAGTGAATTTGAACTGGGCTACGTATTCGCCAGGTTTCTCTGTGAAGAACAACCAAGAAACATTCGCGTCGCGGAAAAACAGTGCACTAAACTAAGCGAAACATGGTTGCAGGGTGTCGTCCACCGAAGGCTTTCTTTGCATTGAAGCAAAAAGGCTTTTCGGGTTTGTGAGGAGCAGCTGCCGTGAAAGCACTGTGCAGTGGAAGCAACACATTTCCACTGACCAACCATTTCACGTCCTCTGGCACAAGCATAAAAGGTTCACGGGCAACAAAAGAAGCAGCTTTCCCTCCGAGCCCTCCATAAGGCAGGAAAGAAAAGTTCTGCACACCTGTCATGACAGGGTACGGGTGCAGGAGCTCATGCCGCATCGCTTCGGCGACGCCAACCTTGCATGCTCTGTCATCCGAGAATCCGCGGAGAGAAAACGGCAGGGTCGGGTACTCTGAACAACACAAACATAAATTTACGGTCAAGACAGTCGTCAGCGAATTTAGGAGGCGGTCATCTCCTTTTATGAACAGTCCTGCGCCCTCAACGAGAGCGACTTCACTCGACATCACACTGATGCGTCTTCCTACAAGAGATGGTAACACGACATCTTTCGCCTAACCGCTCTGCCGTTCTCTCAAACGACATCACAACCCGCACCCCAAAAAGACACCTGCTCGCGACCTTCTACTTCTTCCAGTACTTTCTCGGCTTTCCTCCTGGCCTTCCGTATTTTTTTCATCTCCCCATGTTCTGTCTTCTGTTTTCTCGCCATCTTTCGGGCACTTCACATACTACCCACGACAGGACAGAAAGCCGCCTCTCGGGAAAGAAGGCATAATCTTCGCGACCTACTGTTTTGCACTTCACTCATGAAATGCCGGCCAAGTTGAGACTTGAGGATGTATGTGCGATCTACAGCCCTCTTGTAAACTGTCGGTTTGACTGCCGCGTCTTTGGCCTTGCCTTCGCCTGCAGACAGAAAGCAGAATATCCCGGCAACTTCAGCGCGTTACCACCTTGTTACACAACTTTAGGTACACTGATACATCGAAAAGGGCTTCCTATTCACAAGTATTTTGATGCGTGACTTACCGCTAGAGATGACGATATCGACGCCATACACTTCATTTGGCTCGAACTCAAACTCTTCCGGCTGAACAAGCGCCACACCAGATGCGACAGAAAACAAATGAAATAAATGCAACGGTGGCTTTGCGCCACGGATGTGTCGAACAGCTGTTACCACGAAACAAACCTGCTGCAAGTAAAGCATCGTCACGCGAATATACTGCTGGGTGCGAGCGCCACATTGTTTTCACAACCACGCAGAGTACCATCGGTCGTCAGAAGTTCACCGACTGCATTGTTTGAACCCATGTCTCCGATTGGATGGCTTCAAGGGACTGCGCGTCTTGCCAAATGATATACCAAATGTCATTGACAACTTTGTGCTACCGACCGCACATTTTCTAGCTACGACCTTGAAATCTTTCCTCGGAGAGGGGTACACATGCACCAGAAAATCTACGACGTGCTGTCTTCAGCTTCTGTCTCACCTCGTCTTCGCCTGGACCGGGCGTCGCGTCAGCAAAGCATTTGCTGCCCTCGATGACATATCGCTTGAGCTGGTGAGATAGTACACCCTGTGGCAAAACGCACACCGGAAAAAACAGAGATGAGATACAAACAATTACCACCTGTGTCGGCACTCCTGTCGCATGCGCAGACACATATCCATTGACATACACGTGTACCGCCCACATAGCACAATGGGGCAGCTACATTGCTCCCGCTTAAACGCTTGCAAGGCTTTTGCCTCCCGATTCACCTGCAGACAAGTTGGATTCATTGTTAAAAAGAGAACGCTGAGGACGATGGGGACACTGACCCTGTTACAGTATGCTCCTTGTTCTCACCTGGAGGGGCGTGCAGCCGTACTGCTTCGCCGCGAGTTCGATGGTCTTTGTGAGATCTGTGCTTTTGTGGCCAGCCTTTACCAGCCGCATGCACGCCTCGGCGGCTGTCCAACACGCCTTGATAACATCCGCTTTTCTGCCAGTGATGCGTCCTTGTTCCTGTGCACCAGAAGTACCTCCAAAGATTCCAGGCAAGGATGCATCGCAAACGACGGTGTACGCGACGACGGCAATGTAGCCGTCGATGTGGCAGCCCAAATCAACCTTCACAACGTCGCCCTCCGCCAAAACTCTGTCTGTTTCCGCGTTCTCCTCAACGGGAGAGAAGTGTCCACAAATCTCGTTGATGGAGATACACGTTGGAAAGGCAATGCCCTTCTCCATCTTCTTCCCGTTTTCTTTCTTGTTGTACACCTTGGAGCATGCCTCCACGATGTACGTGTCTCCAGTTTTGCACAACGCGTACACGTCCGCGCCTGGAACGCAGCCGCAGATCACCTGGAAGAAAGAAGAAACGAGTTCCACTACGAGGTGATGAGTCACTTCTGCATATGTCGCCACACTCCATTTACCACGATTCTCCACAGTTTCCCATGAGATCTCTGGAAAAAAGCTTGGTAGTGCAGGCGTAAGTACATAGTACGCCGCCATGAATCATGGGAGCAAACGTCTTTCCTGCAACAATTACGTCCGTTGCATTCACCTTCTTTCAAGGCATTATTATCGCCCTCTATAAATTTTTTTCCACTTGAAAATGTGCCAGTCCCGACCCAGGACCCTCCACCGAATGCCTGCATCCACGTCTTGCGCAACATTTCGCATTATCGACTCGATTTTGGCGTCCTGGTTTGCTTCTCAAGAACTGTAGACAAAGAGTGCAAATGAAGATCCAATTTCCTTCCATCGCTGTTAAGAAAATCGCGAACGAATCGTTAACTGAGAAAACCGCCTACCTTCTTAAGCGCGCCATTGACGATATCTGCTGCAGTACGGTACTTGGTCACGACGTCAGGATTGCTCAGATCCTGGACGACTTCTGTCTCAACTTCTGAACCAGTTGCGTCTGCCATGGTTGCTATATCCGACAAAATTGGAAAAGAATGGGAGTTCTGCAGACTGTATTTGCCGAGACTGTCGACGGCCGATGCCCGAGTTGGTTGTCGACTGAATTTCCTGTGTAAAGGAGAGCAGGAGAACTCTGAAGGTATGAACAATCGGCAGAAAAAACACGGGACATGCAGCAGAAAATGGAACTAAAGGAGGGTAACGAGCAGGCGGTGTGAGCACGTACACACACACGAGCGATGGAAAAAACAGAGGATTCGTCCGAAAACTGAGCCTGGCAGAATATACCAGGGCACTCGAAATCCCTAAAAATAAAACTCCCTGAAACAACGACAAACGTCAGAACTCCTCCTATACTTATTTTCAACAATTTACTCGGTGTGACAAGTCGAATGGTTTCGGTTTGTCATTTTCACGTCTCCCCCACAAGAAACTGGAACGCAAGACGGACAGGGAAGCGATTGTCTGGAAGAGAACTGGGAAACGCCTGCAAGGACACGATGTTCACGGGACTACGCGCTGACAAGATGACTCTTTTAGGGAGAAAAACAGCCGTTTGAAGCCTTTTTCTTTGTGAGTGCAGTTAACGACGCCTACTTTTCGTCCGGGATACACTAGGGAGGGGACCATGAATGGCGCAACTTCGGCTGGCGCCTTCTCTTTCTTAAACTGCCACAGAAAAGAGAGATAACGGAGAGAAGTAACGTTTAAAGGACGAGAGAGGCATTCAGCCGGTCGCGATGTAGCGCGGCGAGGACTGAACAAGAGGAGGGGAAATGCGCAGGGGGTCTACTTGAGGGCCCGAAGTTCGCGGTGACGAAAGGGAGAGCACATCGGATCCCTCGAATTACAGGAAAGTGTGTAGGCGTGACTGAGAAGAATATGTTTGAATTTACTCACGGTGACAGAGAGAGGACGACGGAATACATGTTTGGACGGACGTTTGGCATGGAAAAATGTGGCTGTCACTTGTCTGAATCTTGAAACGGGGGAATTCCTTTGGGGGGGGACAGAGCCAACTCACCTTTTTCCGATATACACAACTGCGCATCCACCGGTTTCAGCATGTCCCGTTAAGAGAGCGCAGGTTCAAAAATGGACTGAAGATGGCGGCGAAGCCCAAAAAAACCAGAGAAAATGGTAAACAAAGGGTGTGGCCTTACCCGCACAGGCCCACACGTAACGCCAGGACGAAGCAGAGTCGCATGTCCTCTGTACGCGTTTAATGTCAGATTATTCAGCTCGGGTTAAGCCGACCCCCCTTCCCCCCCCACCCTTACCCAAAGCACCGCGATCGCATCCTAGATGCGTGGAGTCTCTGCAATCTTGCATCTGACTCTTCCCGTTTCCGGTTTAGCCCTCTGCATGTGCATGTATGTACTCTGACCTCTTGACTACCATCATTTCAACATTTACGGCACACAAGGAATTTTCCACCTTCTCACCAGGCGGATAACGCTTTCACGTCCCAGCAATTTGGGGCGCATGTAACCCGATGCCGTCTCAGCTGCTCCCGTCCCGAGAGTAACAGCTTTCTAGACGGCAAACTGATACAAGCGTGTTGCCCGGAAACATCGTTGCAGCAATAGTTACATGGAGGCCTCTTCGCACTTTTCTAGATGGGGAAAGCAAATAGATAAACATCCATACTTCTACTGCGAAGAACAGGAGTGTTCTCACAAACAAGAGCTTATCTGACGTTTCCAAGAATAACTGCATACGGAGGGTTCTTGTGGGGTCAGTGTCGCCCGCGACGAAACGGATTCCGTGCGCGGGTGTGCGATCACATTGAAAGCTTTTTTGTCTCAGAACGCACTTCTACCCCGTTCCATTGAAACAGTGTGCTGCTTTATGTTTTGATGCGTTCCTCTGAGACGGCAGCTCTTCTGTTAGCTTGCCCACCCATTACGCTGCACACCCAGAGTTCGGGTCCAGCTCGCGGCGCCCCAGCCTCTCTCTGCGGGCAGGAGCTCTTAGCTGGCGTACAACGACAGGATGAAGCCCCGGATCCCAAAGGAAAGGCCACTGAATGGCAATTATTTTATTGTGAACTGCAAAACTGAGGGCCTTTTGTGCATGCCAGAGAGCACGCGAGAAGGGAGCTCTTTTCTAGAGTCTCTGTTCACTCTAAAGGCCGCTGTCCGAAACGGGGGCGGAAGTACGGTCCGACACAGCGCTTCATTGCAGTACGTAGCACCAGCGATCAGCATTCCACACGCCAAAACCGCGATTTCCGTAACTAGGAGGAAGAGAATAAAGTTTTAGTGCAGACGAAAAAGACACCGATTTGAGGAAGCCGTTTGTCTCTTGCTAGACACGTTCGAATCTATCCGGAGCTGACGAACTCGCTGAGGAACACGTAGGGTCCAGTGCTGCTCTTTTCGCCTTAAACACCGAGTACGCGGAGGCGGCTGCAACGCCGTCTTGACCCTGGGCTGGTTCCGTATTTCGTCCCTTTTTTCGGTTACGAAACCAACGTATCCGCGTTACCCATTTCCTCTCCACAGAAGAAAGACTAAATCCACTTCGGTTCCCGTATCGGGCGTCATTTTCACCTGCTTCACTGTTGGCGGCGTACGGTTTTTTTCCTTCCCATCAGACTGGGTTTGGGATTCCGTAGAACTCGTTGAAAGTTCACAAGCATTCCCTGGAGCCAGACCAGAGAAGATTCGGTGATTCTATTTTTGGTTTGCCCACCGAGAAACGCGTCGTGCTCGTCCCAGTGTTGAGGAAAGAAGGCGTGCTTCGCACCCGGCAGAGTCTCGAAGCAGCACCGGAAACCGTGTTGCGGACGTTCTGCTGCTGAGTAAAGGGGCCCGCTCCCTAGTCCACAACCGAATAGATAACAGTACACGTCCTCGAGATAAGGTACTTTGATGAAAGTGGCCTGGCCCACTGGTGGCATGTTCTGCGCCAGGAGGCTCTTTGTGCCGAGGATCTGCGCGTGCGTCTGAGGTGCTCCAGTTTAGGTCATTCGCCGTCGCGCTTTAGACCTAGCGTCGCTTTTTCGAACTCGAGGATTTCCCTTGAATGGAGATAATCGTCCCGGAAGTGTGACGGCTGTGTAGGTCTCCAGTTATTAAGGACATTTTCGCCCACCTTGGCAACGCGAATCTGTGACACCTCTAGAAACCCCCCCACGCTCTTTTACCAATCGACTAGCTCTTAGCAGGTTCGAGTTGTTTGGAGGACATCAACCACACAAAACCACCTTTCAACGATGGCTTCTTCAGGGTTCTCTTCCTCGCTGACTAAGTCAATGTCCTGCGTCGACACTTCTAACGAAAAGGTCAACGGCGAAGCCTCTGGACGAGGTCCGTGCATGCGAGGTGTGCTGGCACAGCCTTGCCGCGGACACCCGAATGTCCTCCTCTTTGCTTCTTATGCTGATGGGAACGAGTGCGCGTTGGTCTTCATTGCTGGGCTCACCGACGGTACGTACACCACGGAGGTCGACGCTGGCTGAACGCAAATGCATGGGCCGCTCGAAACTTTTGAACCCACCTTCAGCACATCTCTCGTGGAAGCCCAATGCGAAGAATTGCAGAATGTGTCTCACAAAAAGTGGCATAAGCAAGTTTGCTAAACCACCGTGTGTTTTCGTGTCCCTGACCTCTCGAGGCACTGGTCATCATATGTGAGTTGGATTTTGCTTCATGCGCACCGTGTAGCGATTGCTGCCTCATGAAATATTTATGTCTAAGGATACCACATCTGATCTGGGAGTTCCTCGAGGCAAGACAGGCTACTAGTCTGAGATGCCTTCATAAGCAGTCGGGAACATACAAATTGATGTGCCCCAGAGGTGCCGTGACGTCCGTCGCAACCTCAACTTATTTCGTGATACGCTAAGTTGTTATTTGCCCAGATGCATTCTTGTGGACCTGACACCACTTTTGCGGAATCTGACAGTGGCCAAGCAGGGTCATTTCCATGCGAGAGAACGACTTCGCATTTCCTTGTCGTGTGTACCTTTCTTGTGTATTGCCACACTGCGTGGACTGGGTCAGAATTCTGTGCTCATTTATACAAATCGAATGAATCAACAGAAATCCGTCCCCTCTCAAGAACTGTCGAAAGAACGGTGCAGCCTCGACGTCGATTTCAGAGATTCCTTGAGCTCTTTGGGGTGTACCGCAGGAATGATGTCATGCGCATGGATGCCTCATCTGGCCCAAGCCATCGACCGCGTTGGATTTGCCACCATCCAGGTAGGTTTCATGGCAACCGGATCTGGGCAGAAGCAACAGTCCTGCACGGTAACTTGAGCTAGACTTCCTGTTGCGTATTATAACATATTCCTATGTTTCTATAATCAGCGAAATGGTCGCGCACGGATCCCTACATGCATGTATATGCATGTTTAGACGAAAGTACGTCGATATCGATGGATGCATATGCGTATGTACATTTCTGTATAATCATGTTTCCAGCAAGTCGTTCCAGTGAGAAATGGTGTACCCCGAATATGGCATATAAATTGCAACTCGTTTTTCAGAAAGGTGTTTCATGGAACTGACGCCATTCGTGCACAAAGAGAATGCATGACACTATTGATGTTTAGTCAAGTCTTACCCCATAAATGGTCTTCAGTGATCGAATGGAGCGGCAAAAACGCCAAAAGTCATTTTCGCTTTTCGGAACAAATATGCTGAAGTTGCAGTCGATGCCTGTTTCTGTGTGTTTTCAGGTCAACTTGTCGTCGTCCTTCGGATCTTGTGGCATGTCCTCCCTTCAGCAGGACGCCCGCGAACTAGAAGTCGTTGTAAGCCTTGGAGGCAAGGGACACTTTGGGGACACCTAAGCCAAGTGCATTTGAGACAGTACTCCTGGACATTCCGTTCCTGAATAGATACGCTGTGGTCGTATTGGTGTCTATGCGCGGCGTCGGTTTGTGGCATTCGTTGCAACCGATTTTTCTATTGATCGTCATCGGTCGAATGAGGATCGCTGAGTCGTGGATATGGTTAAAGAGTCCGAACAGTGCCCAAAAGGATAGAAAACTACATATCGAGGTGGCTGTCAAAACGCCAGCATTTTCCCGCAGATGTTAATTGTTTTCTTACATTGAGAAGTGTAGTCCCGAACACCAAGGGTCTCCGTTTGCATCCGGTTTGAACAAGGACATGTGGAAGGGGACCTCATGAATGTGTGACGTTCTTACCATGTGCCAGGGAACAGACGTCCGTAACACGTGTTCTGGTGTGAAGTTAGCGGACCATACGCAATGTGCGAGCGCAAATTCGTGGTCGCATGAAGTTGATAGACAAGTTGATTTAGTCGTGTAGTGAGGGAGATATAAGAGACAGTGGCCTTGGACGTTTGAGAACACCCACTTCTTGCAGACAGCGAAACCGGATGGCTTATAGGCGATTGCTGGGGTGCCACAGCACTCAGGCGCCCACGGGTAAAAGCAAACGTATATGTGTTTGGATTGATTTCCCAGTATATATAGAGGTGTATATCTGATCGATGTCCAAACCAGCCTTTACGACTACGTCTTTTGCTTATTTCTATTAGAGTGGAGGAATCCGTTTTTTGTCTTTTTATCGTTCCCGCCTCGGGGTGAAGAGGGCAGCTTGTGGTGCAGAAGAGTTCCAAGACGCAGGTGTGAGATGGACAGGCACATCGAACACGTTCAACGTAAAATAGAATACGCTTTACTGTGGTTAACAAGAGTGGAACCGCTTGTTTTGGTTCTCCTGTCGACGGCATTCAGGTCCGCTACTTGCGGAAAGAAATGCGAATGAAAAAAGTAGTGCTCGCCGGTCATTCCACAGGGGCACAGGACATCGTGAGTTACCTGCGCCACGTGAACGCCGCCCCCACTCCGGAGACGAAGATCGACGGTGCAATCCTTATTTCGGGCATCAGCGACAGAGAAGCATTTGTAAGGCAATTCGGTTTCTCTCTGCTGTGAAACAGAAAAATGGTGACATACGGGAACTGCAGCTACTTTTTTGCAAATGTCTCCCATAGGAGCATACTAAAACATACGTGAATATATATATATATATATATATATGTTGATGCGCAGATAGGTAAACGGAAATAGTTGTATATGTTTGTGCGAAGGAAAGCAAGCAGAAGTCCAGACTCGTGTCTTCCGTTGTACGGTTGCTGCTGTGCCTCAGTCGCTCGTGAACGGCGTCATGGGGAAGCACCTCGTGGAGGAGGCCCTGCGACTCGTGGAAAAGGGAGAGCCTGATGGCGTCTTGCCCGAACGCCTCATGGGATGCCACTTCACTGCCAAAAGGTGAGGCGGAGTCTCTTGAATCTCTCGAGTCACGGGATTCCCACGGAGATGCCGGAACCGATTAAGAGACAGGCAGCGGGATTGGTGCTCACTTCAGAGCAAGTCCGGTGCGCCTGGTATAGGAATGCTGTAGGCGATTGAGCAATTGCAGTCGCCTCTGGGGAATTCTGAGCAGGGCCGCATGAAATGGAGAAGGCCGCAAGCAAACGGAAGCACTGCTGTGGGGACTGGGGCGGAACGAATGGCGGCGTGAGGTGCAGTCAAGAAAGCGGGCCGCATGCGCAGCAGTTCTGTCCCAGACAAAACATGAGAGATTCTGTTTTGACATGCAAACAAAACGCGGGAGTGGGAAACCATTATGGAGAAACGGAATCTCTCAAGTGTTGCGCATGACTCGTGAGATTCTCTGCGCGGTCTACAGACTCCTGAGTTTGACACAACGTCTTGGCGACGACGACATGTTCTCCACGGACCTTACCGAAGAGGAGCTTTCGCGCATACTCGCGCCCCTGGACGTTCCGTGTCTCTTCATATACGGGTATCAAATGCGGCGGCGCCGAAGTGGTGTTGATTTTTCTTGCGGGTTTTAGAGACGAGCGGAAACACAAAGCGGCTCTCTCAAGCGTGTATCACTGTCACGCGCACCTCGCCTAGTTTGATTCGAGAGGGTCTTTGTTAGGAGTGGGGACACATTTTTGTCGGTCTCAGGAATACGCGTGGAACTTGCTTACTCAAAACAATGCAGGGCGAGCTTAAAAATGAACTCATCTGTAGTACAGGTCCTCAGGTCGACGCATATACAGAATGTGAAATATCAGTCACAAATTCTTTTCCAGAATGCCCGACCATAGAGAAGCACCTGAATCATCGAGTAGAGCCAAGAAGCAGCTGTCTAAACCTTGGACTCATGATGTGCAGTCATAAAGATTCATACCTAACCGACCCACGTACACTATAGTCTTGGACGCGAAGTGGACGCCGACCTACGGTAGAGGATGTGTGCGACATTGCGTTGAGATATAGGATGGGGACATAGCTGTGTGTGGCGAGTTTCTGTACAATTCATTTGGCTTTCTTCTTTCTCCTTGCTTGGGTGCTCAGTGAACATGATGAGTACGTTCCGGACATGCAGCGGCTTCGACAGTTCTCCGAGCTGTTGATCAAGGTCGTGCAGAAGTGAGTTCACAAACCGTTACTCGACTGCGTGTTCGTAAACATGATACAAAAACCACCACAAGCAGTCTATGTAGCTATGTGTATCTCTACTGCAGTGGATGGAGCAGAAAGAACTGCTTGCATTGCTGGCATTTGCTTCTGTTTGCGTAACGTGATCTTTGCTTGGTATGTATGTACTGCAGGCGAGCTCCCCAGGCAGACGTTGTTTTTCTACCAGGTGAGACCTACAGCGTGGCTTCGGAAACAATCTGTGCGCCGTACTCAGCCTCTTGACTAAGTAGAAATATGCAAGATCGTTTGTTTGTAAATGAACTTGTGTCAAAGTCTTCTTGTGTTCAAAACATAACAGATTGGTGTCTACATAGTTTATACCTGCATTACTCAGCTTATTAATGTTTGGTTTGATCGTTTAAATGAGATGTCCAGCTGTACCGCACCCTACTGTTGTATCACGTTAAAGAACGGTGGGACGAGAACGATAGTGTCGTATACGTGCATTTACGTCACACAAATCTTTTGTAGATACCGAAAATGCTTGATGCGCTGTGGAATTGGGCATTTTAGGAAACCATTCCTTTGCGGCAGATGGAGACTCAACTGCGATGATTTCCAGGGCTTGCAAGTTCCTCGAGGGCTTTGCGGCATAAGACTCCCGTCACTCTAACCAGTGCTTTCTTCAACATTAAAAGGCGTCTTTTTAGCTACGAATGCCCCGAGTTTCCTTGAGTTTGTGTAAAAGCAACTAATTTCGTGGTTTACTTGCGAACAATTGCTGCTTATGGCAGTGTGTGATTGGCACCCTGCATATAAATGTCGTCTCTCTCGGGGTGTTGAATTTGTCAGCTGGAGCGTCATAAGGTGCTGTCTTCTAAACGGACTGATTGTGAACGCAAGCGAACAGAGCGACAAACTGTAGTATTGCACTCGTGTGAAAAACACACACGGACAGTCGAATGACGGATAGTCGCTGTATGTCGCGATTGGACTGCAACAGCGAATGTTCAACCGAAAGACACGAACAAGCGAATTATGTAGTGGATGAAGGGTTGTTGAATCAACATCTCATTAGGTGCTTAGTGGCCAGTGAAACGCATTGCAAGAGCCCGTCTTGCGTTACAGTGCCAGAGCCCCTCTTTTTTCCGGTCAAAACATGTTAGTCTGCCTCCAGTAGTGTCTTGCGGGTCCTTCTGGTTTTAAGGCTTGCAACAAGGCTGAAGCGAGCAGCTGCTAACAGTGATCCACGTCCATTTATTAGTCAATCAGGGTTGCTCCATGCTTTGCAACTAGATTGAAGAGTGTGGCGAGACCTCTTTGCTTTCGTTCGGTGATTGGGCATGGCACTAAGCTGGTGCAATGCGAGAAAGCAATGGCGTAGCCAACCCGCAAAGGAGAGATTGTGAAGCCGAATCAGCCGGCAGTCGCGCGGTTCCAAGTGACCTACTGCCAGCTACGTCATTTCTCTAAGCAAAAATCAGTAAACTTCAAAAAACGGTGCTTCCTTGCAGTTTGGACACGCCAGCCAATGCTTAAACTGTGCCACCTAGCCTTTGACATTTAGCGGGGCACTGCTGCGTGTGCACGTTGCAGCTTCATCCTCAGTGACCCCTTATGCCGGTTGCGTCACACTCGACCATGCTTCTTTTCACAGAATCATATTCCTTCAGGCAACGACCTGTACGTACTGATATCCTAGTCTGCAGACTCTCTGGCGAGAACTGCTTTCTATCTGTTGCTTCATTTGTTGTCTAAAACGTACTCACCAGACTAGGCATTAGAAGTGCTCCAGTACGCAGGGATGGGTCAGGCACACCCGTTCTTACAACATTTTGTGTTAAAATAAGTCCTGTTCTCGCTGCCGAAAAATCTTTTACTTCGAGAACTTACTTTTTTCGCTGCGTCTTACCCAGTGTACTCGAGTGACTGATCCACCCTGAACGGGTTAACACTACGGGTGCTGCCTTGTCGAGAGCGCTTGGAGTCAAACACGACGCAGGTTGAATGCGTTGGTTGCAAAATCATACACAAAACATGGCTTCACGGGTAGGGGAGTAGTAACCTTTCTAATCCCGTTGACTATTTGGTGACAACTGCATTGGTGGGCCTACTGTGGACTCTCGCCAGAACCATTCTATTTTCGATGGACCCACGTTCGTAGAAGCTTGTAGGGAAGCAGGAACGAGAAAAATCAAGGAACCCGGAGGGTTCCATTTCCAAGACTGGAATTGAGGGACTGTTTCACTGCATTTTCAGGAGTGACGAAGACAGTATATTCAGGATACGGATTCTTAAACGTATCCCGTGTACAGTTTAAAGGGAATGGAGCTTAAAAATGTCCCTTCTTTGTGTCCAGTTTCATAAGGAGGCAGGATTGCATTTCTGCTCTCGGTCGTACACAGCATCCTAGCTCAGCTTGTTTCTGTTGCACAAGTTCTCACACTCGTGCAACCCCGCATACTGTTTGTTCGACGATCGTGAACTGTGCTTTTTGTGTCGGCTGCTATAAAACTCGACATTTTTCTTCGCTTTCCCTTGTATTGGAACTGTGCAAGATGAATAAGGGAGCATTTCTCTTTGCCGGTAGACCCTTTGTTTTCCCGCTTTTCTCGGTCTGCCTTGCTGTCTGACAGCGTCCTTCTGTCCCCTAAACCTCTCTATAGTCAACTCGATATCGATTGTTGTTCCTCTTATAGAGTGTTTCCCTTTGTATCGTGATTCCTACCTCCAGTTTATTGGCTATTATGTGCTACACGGTGTTCTTTAAATTTTTTGCTTCCGCACCATTCCTGCATGTTCCCGTTGTCACTTGCACTTGCCTTCTAGGTACAAGCCATTATCGGGCTCTCAAACCTTTATTTTCCACCCCTCGTTTTCCCCCCCTTTTTGTCAGAACACCGTTTCCCGTTTTCTTTTCCTGTGACGGATTTTATGAAAGGAAGAGTGCACAACGGCGTTCCACCACGGATTCTGCACTAAAACACGCCCGATCCTGCTTCTTGTGTGTCGCACTCGCTGTCTCCGCGACCTTGGCGTTCACATGCGTTTGCTGTGCACATAATACGAGGATAAAAAACAGCTCGTTGTTGCATCGAGTCTGCGAACGTACACACAATCAAGCCGGAATTACCCGACCGAATCGAGGCTGTGGCCCTTCACTTCCCATGTTTTAAGCCACCACGTTTCATTCGCCCGACAGTTCTGTCAACCCGGTTGAACGTGAACCCCGGGGTACTCCTGCTCCAATGCGAAGGTTTTAACCGTCGTCTTGTTTCCACAATGCTCAAATGTGTGACTGGTTGGCCACTTTTCCATCGTGAAGGCACTTTGACGTTATTTCTGGGTGTGGCTCTTTTTTTTCGAAGTGAAGAGCGTGCCGTCGCTGCAAGTGCCTCGGGATCCGGATCCTCCTTTTCGTCCGTTCAGCCTATCCGTCTCTTTGCGTCCTCTCATGTGGTTGCTGTTTGCTGCTCTTCACTGTATATCGGAGTCTACAGTTCGTGGTGTCGTCAGGGCTTGGTCTGCCGCGGGTTGCACATTTTCTCTGGGAGTCCCACCAGCGCTCGGTTTCGTGACTTCCGGATTCCTCCAGTTTAAAAAAATTCCTATGGGCGCATCTGCCTCCTAGCGTAGCCGCGGCGAACGGGTTTTGTCTTCGCTTCTTGTTCTTTGAGTGTTCGGGATGGCGAGCTCGGCCGGTCTTCGGACCGCCCACAGAAAGTCAGCGGCGTCTTACGGCTCCTTTCCTTTGCCAGAAGATGGCGTTCCCGCCTCTCCGTCGTATTCGCGTTCTTCCTCGCCTCATGCATCGCGAGGCAGGAGGCTAACCGAGCCCGAAGGAGAAGACAAACGCCGACGAAGGGCCGATCCATCTGCAACGCGGTATCGAGATGCGCGCTCGAAATCCCGAACATCGTCTGACAGCGAGGCGCCTAGAGAAGAAAGAACACCGAAGGCTGCTCGAAGGCGAGATTTGGTCGTGAAGTTCCTCATTATGGCGGGTCTCTTCGTGGTCTCAGCTTCTGCCGTCGTCACATTCTACTTTCAGTTACCAGGTAAGGGTGGATGATACCGTAGAGCTCGCCGCTTGAGACGCAAAATGATTCTACAGTGCTCGAGTGTCGACTCCCTCTTGGCGGCGTTCACGTCATTTTTCTTTGTTTGTCCGGAGATTGGTCTGTCGGTTTCTTTGTCGTACTGTTTTCGGAGAAGGCGCCCTCGAAGGGGAGACCAGAGCCTTCTTACGTGACTATCCTGTGTACGCATACCGCAATTGATCTCTCAGGTTTGTCTGAAAGCTCCCGCGAAGAACTTCTTGGCTTCCTGCCATCCTCCCTGAGTGAAGGCAGCAAGTTGCGACGCATTGAGAACGTCCGCGGCATCTTCCACGTCTTCGCCCAATACAAAGAGGAACACCCTGCGGCCACGCTGCTTTTCCTTTCTTCGTGCTACCTCCTATACCAGGCCTTCCCACTCTTCATGATCACCTTCACTGGTACGGGCCTTCAAGGATACACAGAAGCGTGGTCCGTCATGACTCTTCTGTTTACGTTCCCTCGCTGGACATTCCGCAGCGCGTCCATGTTTACATGCACATATACAGACGCACACATGTATATGGCTCGTTTGGGAGACATAGAGATATATGACAGTCATCGTTATTACCTCATTCTTCGGCCGCATCCTACAGAGGGGCCATCTGCCGTCGCAGCGTTGCTCCCCTACGGCATTTAAGCAACTACTCTGTGGTCCTGATTCGCGTCTATTTATAAGCTTTAGGAGATTATTTCGAGTTGCTCGTGAAGAACGCAAGAGACATGCTGGACACATGCGTCTTTCCTGCGGATTCCCAGGCACACTTGTGTGACGGAGGCACATGCGTCCTTGTTCATATAAATGTATATATTGCTCATAACAGACCTCTTTTCATCGGTTCAAGGCCGTGTTCGTAGAGTGCCTGTTGAGATGTCCTGTTACGCTGGGGCAAATCGATGTGTCCTTTTCATCTGACGTGTCAGGGAACGGAGTGGGGGTTTGTGCGTGTTGTGACTTCTCCCTTCAGGGACTTCCACCTTGGTGACGATCCTTCTCGGAGCCATGTTTTCCCCTCTGGTCGCTTTCTCCACGGCGAACGTGTTGGCTGCAATCGGCCCCTCTCTTGCGTTCTTTATGTTCCGCTGGGTCGGCAAACCCATTGTGGTAAACAGTTGCACTTGTGAAAAGCCTCTCAAAGGCGTGTGAAGCTATAGGCACCTTAGCCGAAGAAAATTCCCAGAGTCCTCGTCTTGCACAGTTGTGATCTTCATCTGCTTAAATAGTCAAGACAGCAGAGTCGGATGGCACCACGAAGGAACGGAGCACCGAGGCTGTCGCGTGGTCACCTCGCGTGACCGACGTCAGAGTTACAAGGGGAGCTGAATCGCCCGGAATGCAGAGAGCACACCTCGCTGGATGTCAGGCACCGAAGCGAAAACGGTTCACGAAGTAACGCCCACTGCTTTTCGTTCTCTCTGCTGTGTGGTTTTCTCAGATTTTCTGTTGCACATGAGAAGCCTTCCGTGGTGGTTCCGTACACGGCGTATGAAGTAGCTTGTGTGCCACACTAATTAGATGTAGTCATTACGTAGAGAGGCGATATGACCATAGTAGCGTCGGTCTTCGTTCCTTCAGTCTTTGGTGTACATCCTCGATACTTTCTAGGTCAGAGGCAGCCTTCAGTTTGCTGTCCCTTTTTTGTGTCCAGCTTTTTCTTTTCCCCGAGAAGCTCCGGAAACTGCAAATGGTTTTGCATCCCGGTGCCCACTCGCGGATCCACTCAGGCAACTTAAGAGAGGCAATTACGGGCCTCGAAAAGGCCACTGGAGGACGGCCCCGGAGTTTCGACGTGGATCTCTTCCTGACGGTACTATTCTTGCGCGTGTCTCCGGTCTTCCCAAATCTTTTCATTAACGCAGCAGGTACGCGCCGGGTTGAAAACTTGCGAGTATACCAACAAGAAATAGTGTAGTTCCACCGAAAAGGGCGTGTCCGTCCTCGACCGCTCCGTATCTGTTTGCTGATATTGTCTTCCCTCTGGACCCCCTTTCTTCTGTACTCGTTTTGGTGCACTGGTAGGGAATGATGGTCGCACGCTGCCCCTCACCGGGATACGGGAAAGCACGTGTGTTACTCATCTGTGAAGAGTCGGTCTCTTGCTCGTCTACTGAGCATTCAAAATACTTAGTGTATTTGGTTTGTAGAGAGCCTTTGCCGCCCACACGGAGAGGCCCAGGCGCGTGCCTTCTGCTGGGTTGACTCATCTTCACGTACATATTGAGACAAGCGAGCAGGTTCCGACGATGTTTGTGGATAGGGCGTAGAACGCCGCAAGTGTAGCGACAATGTGAATTATTCATTTTAAGAGCCCTCATGGCATTCACACATAGCTGATTTATAGCGGGCGAAAGAAAACAAGTAAAGTATCCTCTGAGTGCCATAGGGGTCTCTGTTTCTTCTTGGTAAAATGTGTGTCTTTCGTGTGCGCCAGACTTGCAGTGAACGCTTCAAAGCAGTTGAGATGTTTGCTCTGAACCAGACTCACTTAGTCTTCGTAAAATCAAGACGGTAACAGGGGGGGGACGAATTCCACTTGTTCTCCAGTATTTTGTGACTATGCCGTTCTGTACATGCATGCTATACAACAGGGGAGAACATAAGAATAGACGCTGTCCAACTTGTGGTGTCATGACATTTGTACAGCGATTGGGAAACTGCCGGGTCACATGTGCGGCTCTTGTGTGTACTTACAGCACCGCTGCTCGAGGTTCCCTTTGACGTCTTCTTCGCAGCAACCCTGTTCGGTCTTATGCCGAATACCATCCTCTTTGGTATGCCTTTGAAACACAGACATCTTCACCGAAATTCCCTTCATGTAGCGTTGCTGTGACAGCCACCTTTTTGGTGCCGGACACGTTTTGCTTCACACTCAGCACTCTGTTAGATGGGAAGAATGCTTGGGGTGGAAAAGCGGAGGGCCTGTGTTCCTATCGTAGGATGTAGTGGTAATATTGTCGCTCTGATGTCATCGAAGAAGTCCCGTGGACGCACAGACGGGGAGATCTGATCATAGTATACAGATATTTTCCTTGATGGTATTTGCTAGTTTATTTTGTTGGAAGTAAATCCATCCAACGCATGCATGCAGATAGAAACGGAGATGATGAGATACACCAAACTGTGGATGCAAAAATAGCTCGCCGTGCTTTCACCGCCTACGAATATAGAGATAAATGACACTGTACCAACATATACGCATGCGCGGATCGATGAGAGGGAGAGTAAATAGCCGGGCATACTCTGATAACACCTCCTCCGTTTCTGGTTTCATTTGTTGATGTTCACAGTGTCGATGGGGAGCGCCCTGACTTCACTCGATTCTCTGAACAGCAGTAAGGAATTTTTCACAGGTGTGAAATCGTTTCTGCAAACTGGCAAAGTTGCGGGGAACTTAATTGTTTCCCAGCGACTGCGTTGCACCAGCAGACTCACAGCTTTTAGTTAGGTTCAGGCGTACACTTCTGAGGGCACTGATACTCCGCCTTTATACTACACGCACGATTCAGATTACAGCGATGTGGCATGGCAGTTGGATGGCTACGCAGTCAGCGTGCCCCGTATTGTCTGTGTCGTTATTCTGTGAAGAAGTACAGGATATTGTGGACCTTCGTGCGATCTATGACACAAAACTACGCTTCCTGTATTAGATATGGCCGGTGGGTGATCACAATGTTTCTGTCGATGCAGGCTGGAAGTTGTGGCTTCTGCTGTGTGCAATGGCCGGAGCCGTAATATTACTGAAGGTGATGAGGACCCGCCTGAGACCCAAAGACGCAAAGACCGTAAAGGAAGCAGAGCTGAACACCCCAAAACAACAACCTGCAGAAGTTTTTTCACCTGCTGAAACACCTGCCACGACAACGAAGACCCGCCACTCTCGCCGAAAGTATATTTGAAAAAACGCTTTCTCATGTTGGGAGCAATCTTCAGGCTATCTCCAACTAGTATGTGCATGCGGGAGGGGGAGCCGAAAGAAACAGGACGCTGTCGAGGAAAATCCAACTGCTCCTTGTATCAGACTCCCTACGGTACATGTATCCTGTTGTCGACTACCAAGACATGCTATCTTGTGTGTACAGACGAGGAGTGTTTGAGTTACTTGCATGTAACTGGCCTACTCTATCGGGGGGGTTTGTTAGTTTTTGTCCAATACCGTCGTCCCTAGCTCTGTTCTTTATCAGCTACGTTTCACTGGCAGATGTGACGCAGCTAAGCCGATGGCTCTGGCCAGAGCGAAGCCTTCCTTCATATATGAGTATAACTCGACAAAACAAAATTAATAGTCGTCGAGAAACACACACTCTGAGTGTTTCGTTTTAATCAATGGAAGGTCTGGTGAAGTGGTGGTGATCAGATGGTAATGCCTCAGACACATGCATACATCTTTGCTGCTGTGTACCTCGTCCGAAGAGTGGAAGGCAGGTGAACTGCATTTTGCCTTTTGTTTCTTCGTTACTGGGAGCCAACTAATATTTCCAAAAAAACTTTTCACAATTGCTAGAAGCTACTCCCTACCTGCGCTACCCGTAGTTTTGTCAACACTGACGCTAAACCGGCTACCCGACATTTCTTCGTGTGTAAAAAGACTAACAGTCTCAGCCGCGATAAGAACTGTTGCTTTTGGCCGCGCTGTTAGTTATGCCTAACTGAATATCCTCCGTGAATTGCCTTTCCGCTTACAATATTAAGACACCTGGCACATTCGAATGTTTTCCGCAGCCTCTTTTGGACAGGCCGCCACAGCACGGACTCATGATCGGCACCAGCATGTTCACTTACGTGCTCGTCAATAACTCTTTCTCGTTTGAGTGTCTTGTGACCCTCACCTCTTGGTTACCCGAGATACCTAAGAAGCCTCGTTTGACGCAGTGACCCTTGTATTTCACTAGCGACCCACGACAATCTCCGACGCAGAGTGATTCACATGTAGAAATACTAGTACACAGGAAGGAGTCCGGTGGAGGATGAACGTTCCTGCCCACAGATTTTGTTCAGCAGTGTAGCTCACTGACCATAGTGGAAGACTTTTTGAGTGAGGTCTGTTCCGCAGCAGGCAGGTACATTGTTCCGTGCCGAAAGCCGTCGTGGTCTCTAAGCACAGAGTTGTTCGGTGGATGTAAAAAAAGCGCAAGAAATTGACCACAGGAAAGTCCCTTAAGTCCAGATTGGATCTCCGGAAACAAACGGGACGAACAGCGTTGGGCAGCGAGACAGATCTCTGCCTGAGGTCCGGCCATGGCGGCAGCCGTGCCGGTTCGAGCCCGTAAAACAGTGGTCTTCCAGCCTTAAAAAAAGATCGATTCTCGCCTGCTAGGAAAGTTCGATAAAGCAGAGTGGATACCAACAGAACGGAGAGCAGACAGTTACTACAGAGACCGTATGTTAGGCGAAGACACAGCGTGGCACAACTGGACGAAGAGGCGGGTGAGACGCGTTTCATGTCTATGCCGAGCAAGGATTTGTCACGCATGCACGCGCCACTGAAACTCGGCCACCGCCAAAGTGTGCAGTGCGTTCTTGTTGGGAAAACGTTTAATCGTTTGAGTCAAGACAGAAAATATTCGCAAAGCGTTTGCTTTTGTGACGAATGCATGCTTCCGATGCTTTCTTTGAAATGATGGAGACGTAGTGTCATGCCTTTCTCGCATTCCTTTTTGGGGAGCAGACTTTGTCCCGCGAAGGGCCATTCGGGGCTGCTGGGACTCTGCGCTTTTGCCGCGTATACCCACACAAATTCAATGCGTGAAAACGGAAGCGTCCTCAAAAGAGTGGCTCCTATGTTCTTTGGGACGGCGAGGACTGAAGCCGTGTCCTTGTTCAAGGACCAGAAGGCTCATGTAGGTTCGTGCTCCCCTCCTTTTCTGGACAAGAAACTTGCGGGAGGGCCGTTTCTCAGTTTTTTTAACGTGAGGAACTTTAAAGGACGTGCTTGAAGGCGGAAGTTTCGGCACGGAGACGCTTCGGTCAATGTTCACATCTCTCTTCCCTGTATACCCTCGTACCCGACACGATGATCGATCGCCTCCCCGAACTTCACCGCGTGGTGGCCGCGGAACGCAATGAAGAAGAGCACCGGGAATCGAGCTCACGGAACTTCTTTTCAGGTGAGACGTCAACTGCCAAGTTAAGCCACCCAGATTCCCCTGACGATAACAGTTTGGCACTGTCAGGGTTTCCGGGGAGCACAGCAGCGGCGACAGCCCTTCGCTACTCCAAGGCACTACTCTGTGTGGGCACTGCCTCTTCACCCATCGGAATTTCAAAGAAAACGCCGTCTGTTTCCACAGCCCCGTCGGAAGCTGCGCCGAGCTCTCCTATTGTTGCTCCATCCGCCTGCTCTCCTTATCCGCCACTGTCTTCATTTTTTCCGTCTCCTGACCCGTCGACTGAAGTGCACGGCTCACCGAAAGATCAAACGGCTGGTCAGGAAAGGCACATCACAAACGACCGTTCTGCTCTCCCGGTGAATTCGCCGGACATCTCATGCTCGTCAGAGACGTCAGCTGACTCTATGTCTGATGCCTCTGAGTCGGGGCCTGCTTTCGCACGAAAACAGCGACTTGAAGGGTCGCAACGCGCCCCTTCGCTGGTGGGCTCCGAGGAGTCTGACCTCTCACCCGACGGAGACTCTTCTCTGTTCCCTTTTTTGCGGAAAGCCAAAGCCCTAAAGATTGCGATCAATGAGGTTCTCCTCCTCCAACAACAGACTGGATATCTTCTTCTGCTTCATCCACCTGGAGCCGCTGCTGCTTTGCAGCCTTACTGCTGCCCAGGATGTACGCCGAACGGTGGTACCGGCGGAATCAGTCAGGCGACAGGCGATGCAGGACTCTGCTATAACTGCGAACTCGCGAATAACGTGCATGCAGCCCAGCAGCTGCTCCAGCGGGCGCACAGCGCTCTGCGCCAACTCCAAAGGCAGCATGAGGAAGACGAGCAGCGACACAGGGCTTTCCAGGAGGCCCAACAGAGCCAGACCGGACCCTTTTTGAAACACATGCACATGCAACAGGCATCGGCAGCTTTTGCTGCAGAACTGCGCATTCGAAGAAGCGTCATTCAGCAGCAGCAACAACAACTTAAGGTGGCTCTGGAACAGCAGCAGCAACTTGAACAAGATCTTCGCGTGCGTTGGGAGGGCGAAGTGTCTGCCGAGATGCGAATTTGTAAGGACTTCGGGAAGACTCGAGTTGAGGGATTGTGTCTGTGGATAAAGTGTAGCGATTTGTCAGTGCACGTACGTTAATCTCGAAGCGCGAGATTATGTTGCTGGCAACGGAGGAGCGTCGCAGACAGCGGACACTGAGTCGTCTGTGACTCTTATTTGCGATAAATGATATTGCGGAAGTGCTGATGCCTGCTGTGGGCCTGAATGCGCTTTTTCTGTAGTATATCCTGAAGCTTCCGCAGCGGACCTGCAACAAGCAGTCCAGCGGATCGGCGACAACACCTTCGAAGGTGATCAGACGACCTTAGCAGTTGCTGCCACAGCTGCAGCGGCAGCGGTAAGCACGATTACTGGTTAATATGTGTCTCTGTGTTGCACTCTGCACAGAGCTGTTGACGACGTGCAAGAGTGTCTTCTTTTCCCCGTGTTGCGTAAACTCCATGCGGTGTTTTGGGACTCGACTGTTGCTCAACGCGCGCGACTTGATGTTAAAATACGAGTCGTACTAAGGACGAGAAAGGATCGAGTTCGGCCACATACTTCCCATTGATGTTTGGGCGCTAGGTTGGTATGGTGGTTTATATTCTGAAGGAGTGATAGAGCAAGGTATCCGTACCGTGCACATACGTGGATGATCAAGTGTTTCGCTACGAAGACTTAACGTCTGCCAGTTTGAGAATTCGTCTTCGTCGATGCTGGATGGAGACGCGATTGTTCTATGTAGTAAATCATCGGCAGAACATTGCAGTATTTGTATATCATGTAATTCAAAACAAGATTTGGACTGGTTGCCATGATTATTGGGTGGATTACATCGTGTATAGGGAGACCTAGGTGCGAGAAATGCGTGCCCCTGTGCTTCCTTTATTTTCGATGCAACAGGGTTCCACCGAAGCGGCGGATCTTCTGGCAGCCAAGTGTCGACAGCTTCAAAGACTCGGGGCAAGTAAGCGAGAAGATGCTGGCTTGCTGTGCGAGTGTTTTCCAAGAAAAAACGTTTGTCGGAACCATCTGCTTAAGTGCAGTTGGGCGCGTTGCTGCTCAAAGTCGTGCATTTGGCCAGCAGTGCATAGGCATGCAACGAAACGCTTCTGCATTTCCAGACAAGCCAGCTTTCTGCGGTGATTCGCGCCCGTCGGGTACACGATAAATAGTGTTTCTGTTCTTGGGCGAGTTCCGGCTGTTGAACTGTTTAGGCCTCCTTGAAGTGCAGCGGATGGTAGAGGAAATGCAACGCCAGCAAGAGTCGAGGCAGCAGCAGCTGTGCTCCATAGCTGAAGCTGCCGCATGCAGCAAACAGAACACGGCGGCTGCCGTCCACGATATGCTTCTGGCGAGGAAGTACCAGAGACGCGCTTACCGGGTAAGGCACCACCGGCATTGGGGAAAAGGCGACTACGCGTAGGTGCCATCCTCCGTCCACGGTTAATTCAGAGATAGCGACCAAACGCGTTAGCATGTTAGATCACGTAAAATCCGAGATTTTAACGTTTGTGTGTCGCATAAAGTCGCGGGATGCGGCCACAACGAAGACGTGCGTTGTATTACGTTGCCTTCTTTCGTGTGGCTTTACAGCATACACCCGGACAGCTTGTGTTTCTTGCGTTTTCACCCTTGCTCTATTGTTCTGTCATTTGCCATTACTACTGCAGCACTCCTTGATGATGCTCGGTGCACTTGTAGCTCTTTTTCTGTTCTTCTTTATGCCCACGTCGCCGATACTACCTTTGCTGTTCTGGCTCCACGGCGAGTCGCCACCGCCTGCTCCTCCAGTAGCCTAGTTTAGAACATGCCAGAGCACGCACAGCGAACCGGGAAACCAGCAAGCTCATTCTGAGGTTGACAACAAAGTGCAATCTATATTTTGCAAAGGGAATGTTTTTTTGCGTTGCTTCGTCGGTGTGACAAAAGCGTTAGCAACTCGGGCAATAACTACGGCTTACAGTCAGCCACGCGTTCGTGTCGGCGCGATGTGTGTAAATGAGATTGAAGGGGAGTTCACCTTTGAGTCTGGACTCAAAGGTTACGGACGCTCCTGAATAGAAGAGCGCGGATGTCGACTAGCCAAGAGACTGTTAAGTGTTCAGTGTCTTCCTGCGACCAGCGCGTAAAACCGTCGCACGTCTCATGTTGAATGAAACTTCCCGTGTACGTGCATCTTATTGTAGCATATGATTGGAAACAATGTGTTACGTAGCTGTTGTAATTTCGCAGTTTTTACTGTGTTGCGTCGGCAACGGAAACGGCTGCAAGAGTTCCCAGCCTTGTGCTACTCGTTGTATTCCTTCGCTCGACGCGGTTCTGACTAACAAAGACTGATGCACGTCTCGCCCGTTTCGTTGACTCGCAAACATATTCTTTTTCAGCCAACGTCTTATTCGCTAGCTAATGTTTGCCGCGTGCGGGCAGCCTGGTAGATTGCCACGTGGAAACTAGAGTCACAACAGCTGGTGCGACAAGAGAAAAATCTGGTCCGTTGGTGCTCACAGTACCAAATCAGTTTAAACCAGGACCTTCTAATAGAGAAACGCACAGTTCAGAACGAAATAACACGCGGGCGCATCCACTGTCGACCTTAAGGGAACAAACTATTAGTTTGTCGCCTCATGCTTCTTTTGCGGCTGTTCATTCGTAGTCACTCTCACGAAAGTAGACATTGTTTTTCGGACCTGCTGCAGACAATACAAAGAAATGAGTCCTAGTGTCCGTTTTTTCATATGTCGTCGTAGTCATCCTGCAGCATCTTCTGCCCTCTGGTCGTTCACATCAGCCTCCAGTCTCTCGACTACTCGAGTGTGGCACTGCAACTTCTGAAGTCCCCCATTCGTGCTGGTGTTTTTATGCGGCGACAACTACTGCAAACAAGATAGAGAAGCTAATCTCGGCGTAGCGCGAGCACTATACGCAAATTGAGGACCTGTATGACATTCGATTTCAGCACGGGGTCCGCTCATATGGTTCTCAAAGTGACCTGATTGTCCTGCAGAGTTTTCTGGATTGTCTCCATTGCGACCCCAGTGCATGTGCGTTCACTCTGCCAGGTAGGCAAGTAGGTGTGTATGTGTCCACTAAGGCCGGGACGAGGATATGAGCTGTTCCATCAATACCATGTGGATGCTGTATAGCAAGCATACGATGCATATCTCTTCATGAGTTGAAACTTTTCTCCTCTGACAACGTGGGATCAGAAGGGATGGATGGAGAAACACGGAGTTTACAGCCCAGCTGTAATATGCAGCAGGAGCCACCCTAAGCCCCTTTTCATCTCTCTAGGCTTACGAATCAAAAGCAGAGTGACTGGCTGAGTGTCTCAACGATCCAGCAGATTCTGTACGGCGACTCATATTGACTGTGGGCCGCAGGAGTAATAGTCAAATTACACAAAGAAATATTCTCTTCACTACATCATGGGGTTAACGGTACCATACGGGATCAAACCACTTTGAAGACCAAAAATTGGACTAGTGGTTTAGATCTTGAACGTCTGCGTTTACCGGATCCAAGTTCTATTGTGTTAGCATGGTTTCGAGAACACTCAGTGACCAGACGCAGAACAACTTGTCGTTTTCAGGAAGCATTATCATTACTGTTTCACAGTGAACTAATGGTAGCGTGGCTGACATGATTCACACTTGGACGGTAAGTCATTTATGACGCATGCTACAAAAAGGCGACCCACAACGCTTCTTATGCAAACGTCGCCACCAGAGGAGGAAATGTAATTTGCGTAGCTCTATACTAATCATCCCAGTCCCTCATATGTACCGTCACCGATGCCCATATAATCTCATTTATCTTTTTTGAAATACTCGAGCCACGACGTACTTAAAAATGCATCCAATGTTGGTAGTTGTGTGTTGACGATTAGCCGGGCTACACAGGGAGGCGCCCTACATGGAACATCGCAAACTGCATTCACACAGATTATCAATGCTTTCAGCACACCCGCCGATGGTTCGAAAGACTACCATGTACGTCGTCGCAAGTGGTTCATTGTGGGAAACACCGACCGCTCAAAGCCAGGGCCATAGAGTCAGGATAAGCATATAATGCTTTTCTAACGACTTCCCGGTGAAGCGAAAACGTCCACACAGAACAACAGAGCAAAGTGTGGTATACCACCCCAAGCGTCGAACACAACCACACCATAATCTTCTACATTAATGATCCTTCAGTCCTCATCACTTCCAGAGTCTATCGGGTAGCTAAAATCTTCGGCTACGTCCCTGAAAAAAAAAGGCAGCGCTCATGGCTTATCCTTTAAGCACACGCGACGTGGTCACAGGGATCATGAAATATACGCACTGCGTTTGCAGAAACATCAACAGCTATTTTTTGCCAATCAGCAACGGTCTGACAACACATCATTATGTCGCCGATCATCCCACTCGATCTTAAGGCGCTGGTACCTCCGGAGGAATAGACGGATACGAATGGTGGTGCTGAACTGCAACGAAGCAAAATCCGCTTGCCACTGATCACGCACAACTTGCGACATGTGATTCATATCATTTAGGAAGTGGCGTACATATCCACTGTCAAGGAAGAATGCATCGCTAGCTCTGCTCCGGATCTGTCCCTCTATCGTGCGTCATGTCTTGTTACATCTTCAGCACATGACAATCGACTGCACAGAAACAATCTGTAAAACATTGCATGCCCAACAATTCCTTCTCATGTCGGCACCAGGGTCGTACTGTTGTGTGATCCGCCCAATAACACCATTTGTAGTCTAATGAACAGGAGTGCTCTGAACCAAAACGTACTTCACAGCGCGGAGAACTCTTTGTTCCTGCGAAGTCAGGAGAGACGACAGGAAACACGCAACTACTACCTCATACAAGTAGAATACTTTCGTTTTATCGTCCGCCAATACGTATTCAGCAGCATGCTGCCGGCCTACAAGCCGCGTGTTCTCTGACAGACTACAGCGGGTGCTCTCCTTTATCTATATCGGTTTTTATAGAGGTGTAAATGCTGGACCAGTTGACAGTGACATCGAGTCGCTTTAGAACTGCACTGTTGCCTTCAGTAAAAGATGGGAACGCATGTTCCCTCCATCAGTCCGGCGCGATAGTACTGCTGCACTCGGCAGAGGTGCTGGCATTCACGAGACTCACAAACTCTGCTTCCCGCTTAAATTTGTAATAAACACAACATCGTTTCTGAACAGCTCCTTCAGTAGCTGGTAAATTCCACCGACGCAAAAAATATCATTTTGAAAAATATGTAACGCATGTAAACAGAAACATCCTCGAGCGTAATGTAAGTCCGTTGACCTCAGAACCCACGCTGCAAGCTGAAGGTGTGGAAGTTTCAGTGAAGTCAGGAGCCCTACACTGCGACTTACAGCAAGCTGATGAGTATTCCCAGGTTAACGCATCATTGTATTCCGTTAATAATTCAGCAGCCGTGAAGCTGTGCATTACAATGGATAAACAAGACGCATGTAAAAAGAGGCTGACTGCTCGCTGTTTTCCCGAGACTCAGCCGCGCAGGGACGCGGTTTCTTGCAAAGAGAAACTGGAAGCAGATAAACGGCATACCGTCGCCACAATTGGGGTCTTACTTTCTCCCGTTTTCTCTGGAGAGGAAACGAAACACACGCGGTTCCAGCCACAATGCCCTCGAGGAGGAACTAGGTTGCAATTACAACAGAGTGAGAATATGGCCGCAGCTGAACGGAATATCCAAGCACCACTCTCAAGTTGTATGCACTGCAGTTCTAGTTTTACCGATCAACTGCGTTTCGGACTCACTCGCAACTAGAAACGCAGCACAAAGCAATTGATTCTAATACTGTGTTGCTCGGTAAGACCACGAAATCCAGCTATACGCCGAGGTGTGTAACTCTAGGATACGGCGTGTGTGGGACACTGCTTGTCGTAGATTGCCCACGCAAATACTAGAGCCTCGTTAAAAATTTTCTGTAAAAGCTAACTTTCACAATACTGTTAATTTCAGCCTTTATGATCAGAGGTGGACTGCGTGAAACGAAAAAAGGGTTTGCACAGTTTGAAGACGGAGCCTCTGTGGTTGGCCTGTACTCATCCCTGGTATCGTCCTCAAGTGCTTTCAGCAACCGGAGGCGGTCCTTCTCGGCACCTCTATCAAATCACTACACCGCAAACGCTCACTGCCTCGAGCTCTTTCTGAAGGTGCCGCAAAATACAGTTTCTTCCTCAGCGATGGGAAAACGATGACTCTTGTACCAGAATCCCTAGCGGAGGATGGAAGCGAGCCTCCCTATCATCTGATGATGCTTTCACTGGATTCAGACGAAAAATACTTATATTTTCTCGAGTGCCCCTCTAAATAGGCGGTCCTAAAAAGAATGAGAAACAACATACCTCCAACTGTTGGCAGGTAAAAAGACACAGAAACAGAAGGCAGATGCGATAAATTGATAAACGAAGACACCACGTGTGCCAATGACTGGCACAGGGACTCACTTTGACTCGGCTGTTCCGTGCACTTGCCTAACGGGTCTTTCCATATTCGAGACTTGAACGCCATTGAGGTCCCTTACGTCCGAATTATGTTGCTGTACCATATCACAAGACAATCCACTTGCATTCTATACAGGTGTTTTGTTGAAACTGTGTGAAGCATGGCACAGACTTTAAGTGTATTTTGTCGCAAATTCCATAGCTTAGCGTCCTGCATGGGCGGTCACCCTTACGCAGGGAGATCAAAAAAGTACACTGATTGCAGAACATCCCATGCCACCTGCACTCTTGTCAGGCCGATAAACCCGGGAACACATACTATCTTCTGAAGGACCGAATTCCAACAAATAAAGCGGGATATGGGATATCACGTGGAAGCCAACGGAAAGGCTGTTCATTCACGCCACAGCAGGTGTGTTCGTGATTGCTGCCGTGCTGCTTTTTAGACTGGTAAAATAATCTGGGAAAGGTCACATTGCATTGCTTACGGACCTTTGGATGTCGAAAAGAAGACGGCATTGGCAGCCGGCACGACGACGGAATATGGATCATGCACTTTGACGGACTCGTGAATGTAAGAGTAGGAACAGTGATCTCATCATTTCTCAGCCTGTTCCAAGAACTACTTTCTATCGAATTCGGTTCCCCCCGGAAATTTACACTTGTCACATCAAGAATGTTTTCGCGGACCACCGTCATCTCGACTTACTCTGAAAAGCGTGAGTACGGAACATGCACAAAAAACACACGATTACGACCAGGCGGCTGCTAGGGCTTCACAGTGTTACAACGCGCTGTCACTTGTTCTGGAGGAGTGGGTAATCTGAAATGTATTGCCAGCATTGGCTTCATAAAGATTCCGTGAAAAGACTCAGCAATCGAGTCAAGGTGCTTATACTGGAAAAAGCAATGATCAAACTTACGCTGCGGTTTGCGGTCCACACGAAAAGATAAGCTGGGAAAGCGCCATGGAACTCGACATGTGGTCATAAACATGAAATGCCAAAAACTCAGAGTTAAGGAAACGGGCGACCCGCAAAGTTTCAGATTGTTTCGCCGCTAGTCATTGTCCCATAACTAGCAAGTTACGAATGACTCGATCCCGGAACTAGGCAGTCTAAATTCATATACGACCTTTAGGAAATTCTTACAAGCTGAACGAAAACCGGTGTGGCGAATGCAATGTTATAGTTTTGTTCCGATCAATCGGCCCTATGCTTCACAATATTGCTCTAGTTTGAAGAAATAGCATTCCACGGGAGACAAATTAGACCCTTTTGAAAGCAAGGACGTTAGCCTGGCGTCAGAAGCAACCCATTTGCGGCAGAACGTGCTAGTCATAGACACTGGAACATTCTTTGAAAGGTTGAATCACGGGACACAATCAAACACATCCCATCTAGTGCCTCCGGACAATAAAAGACCGTAGAACCTACCTCCTTTATATATTTCTGCGGAAGATGAGGAAACAACACAGTAATCGGCCAGGGTATTCACAAACATAAGGAAAAAACTAAACATATGCCGGGTTGTATGTGGGGGGCGAGGGTCAGTGAAGGTGAAGGGAACAGCGAGCTTTCGTGAAGACTCAGGCATGCATCGATGAATTTGTTACCCACACCAGTACCATTTCATTAATTGTAGACTGCTTCCGTGCAAGCATGATTTCACTTACGGTGACCTGAGAAAAGAAAATCATTTGATCGTCGATTATAATCGTTACGTCTCAACAAAAGGTCATACACATCCGGCAGATATACGAAATATCAAATTGCTCTACTTTCCTCCTGGCTGATCTGTAACAGAACGTCAGCATGTTGCCTTCCGTATTGGTGGGAGTACTGTTTTCTCTTCGTGCCCCTGTAAGCGTGAGCAATAGCCTGTCTGCGACACCGCCACGAACACATTAAAGCTTGTTTTTCTGTGCTGGGTGCAACTTATCGGATATCACTTACACTTTGAGGGAACGGTACACACACAAGCAAATATTTGATTCTCATATTTAGCGAAAAGTGAAAACAACGATGTTAACGATCGATGCCTGGACGTCACCAGACGTTTTGACCTAGTGCATTCGCTACGAATGGCGACTACTAAATGTTTCCGCTTGTGGATGAGCTTCTTATTGATAAATTCTGTGTACCACCCTCTACAGAGTTCCTACTTTGACCTGTAGAAGTAACGGTACGGATAAACACAGCCAAAGCCCAGTAGCAGTCAAAAGCACTTTTTGAGACAGCTACTGACTCGGATATAAACCGCAGAATCGCTAGGTTGCAGCATCGCAAAGGATTTTGAGGTGTTGAACTGACTTACTCTGTGTTCAAAACACACAAAACACAGGTGTTGGAAAAATTGCGCGTATGTGAGAGCATATGCGACAGTCCCGAAATTCCCCGTCCCTTAACGCCGCACACCAGAGGGCCAGCCAATACCACGGTGCTCACTTGATGCTGAGGCGTAAGCGAACATAGAACACATTGCTATCGTTATTACAATAATGCAAAACACACTCCGGCTGTGAGGAGGCTAACTAAGAGTTTTGTGTCCACCTATCACCCAGAGCAATGAGAAGGTGGACGTCTCTGTCCGCCGGTAGTCGTGACCGTCCTTGCAGTCCAGGATACTTACGCTTTGACGATTAGAGAAGGTGAACGACGAATGACCGTTCCATAAAAAACATCAGGAAACGAAAAAGCCCATACATATGTGGCCACCAATAATCTTTCAAGACGCCGAGACGAGTCCATTTGTGGCCTCTTCGCAGTCTCCATCTCCTGGAACGGTCAAAAACACACTAGGAGCTTTCAGCCCCTATAATTGATCCAACTCCCTTGTCTTTGAAGCAAATAACTTGCTCAATTAAAAGAAACTACTCCAAAAGTCCAGCAAAGCTTTCTAGACTAGGGCTGTTGGGGAGGGCGGGGGTGGGGCTACAACAAATAGCACATTCGGACGCCACTACATTTCGGACTCACTCGCCTCTGAGAATGGAAAAGATAGCAGAAGGTGACGCCCATGCAAGACAGTCTGGCAAAAGTAAGCCACCGTAGCCTAGACATTGCTGCGCTCATATATAAGCAAGCACTACACAACCCACCGAAGATTATGCATACGAAAGAATAGTGTTTAAGATGTTCAACCCCGCTCTTTCGCGGCAGCGAAAATGCGTGTTGCACAAACCAAGCAACTGCCCTGTCACACACAGATGTGCAGCTTTGTGCTCCAGTGGAATGCCAAGTATTCTGTGCCTGCCCACACAGTTTAGTAATTTGAGCAGTCGCAATATTGCTTTTTGACCCAATGGACAGTCACTCTCATATGCAAAGGCCTTTGCCACCGTTACTTTGGCAACGCACTCGGTGTGTCAGAGGTCACTTACTTTCTGAATGCTTTCCTGTGCGCAGACAGCCCCTCCAAGAAGACGAGGAGACGTTCACGGAGCTTTAGAGTCTAAGGCAGAAAGAGCCATCACACTGAAGTTTGTTTACATCACCTCCCACACGGCCGTGAAATTTTGTAGATCACGGCTCCACAGCATCTGCCTGTTTGCTCAAGACGTGCATACTGACGAAATACTACCATGACTTACCCTGGGTAAACATTCAGGGACACATAAGAACACAGTGTTTGTACATTGAAGTTGAACTCGAAGTGAAGCAGGTAACGCCCTCCCGCACTCGCTGCAAGTACTAGACTTGCGGTATCTGATGTTACGCCAAACAATCGGTTGCAACGACGAGACACCTTCTACCATCCTTCACTGACAACACACTTACGTTATTCTAAATTCAACAGACACAAGCAAAACACAGATGTGAAAGAACTGGAGCGCCAGGGAGGAGGACAAATCTACGTTTAGATTACTTTGTGCCTCACCGAAACGCAGAAGCCGACGAACAAAGCGAATTGAGTCAATAAACTCAGTTCCCCAACTTTGGATCTTCACTGACACCGAAGAGACCGGATAACCGGAGTTGTATTACAGCTGCTGACTATAAATAGCAGCGTGGCGTCATATCGCACACTCACTCGGATATCGCTGAATCACATATGAGCGCAAAACACACAATTCATGATGTAGATAAAATAAGATGATTCGTGGATTTGACCCGATCCTGGCGAATCATAAGTAGCTTCGAGCGTCTGGAAGGATCCTGTATTACAGAAACTTACTGCTCTGTTTGGATACAACAGAAGATACGTGGCGGCACACCACAATTCATTTTTTACGCATTTCCAATGTCATCGAGTAAAACTCTCACTTCGAATAATACTTGCACGCCAATTCCGATCGTGTTTTAGCATCACGCGGGCAGTGCGCTTGATCTTTGCGGATGGAAGGCACAGGCGATGGCATCGGACTCACTGTCGGTAGAATCGTCTGAAATAGGTTACAAAAAAGATGTTCTTCGTGACCATGCTGGATTGCGAATGAAAAAACAGAAGCTTATACCCTGACATCATCGAGAAGTGTGCAACGTAAGCAATCCAGTGCTGCCAGGGAAAAAGAGTACTACTTTGCAGTCAACGATTGCTCACAGTCTGTCGCAAGCAAAGCCACACTAAAGTATAGTCAATGAGAATTTTTCCTGTCACTCGCCATCTACTCCCAGTGGCTTCTGGACTAAAACTTGTGCGATGACTAACAAAAAATGGATCCACAGCAGAATGATATGATGCCTATTTACTTTTATCAGCTGCTTTTGGAACGAGTTGTTCCCTAGCGATTGTACGTTTACTCACGCTGTAGAAATGATTTCACAGGCAAATTGAAAACCAAATTGTGGTGCGGAGAACATAAGCGATTGTGTCAGCAAACGGCACCACCCTACCCTCGTCCGTCGATGTCAGCTATCCGCGCGAATGGAAAGGTACACTGAACGCAATTCTAAACTTTAGAAAAGGGGGGCTCGTTTCTCAGACACTTCTCTTGGTCTGAGATACCACGAAGGGCGTATAACGTATCTATCACCCGCAGTACTAGAACTACTCTCGAGAAGAAGCCAACGCCTCAGTCTTTAAGGATTAACATGTCGCGCTGGCAATTAAGAGACTTACCCTTCTGTGCACAAGTCGTAAATCGAACAGCACACCATAGCTGTTATTACCTCAGACTCTTCAAGATCTACTGTGTTCACTGACGTTCGAGGAGGCGTTTGAGAAACCTAACGGAACCGTGCAAAAATGGGATCCTGAGTAATCTGCTGAGTGATTTGTTGTGGTTATGGAGACATACGTGTTGCTGTCAGAATATACACACAAAACCACCACATGTACGCGTAAGCGAACTCCCAGAAGAAAGAGCATGCCGTAGAGTTTTCCGTTCGGCGGAAGGAAAACGAAGCAAACTTGTTCAGCTGAGTGTTGACCTTACCCTTGGCAGGAAAAAAAAGGAAAAGGCAAGCCATTTACAATGATCTCTGCCGAGCCTTATAAAACTTGTATACTGATGAACACACTCCCTTCGGAGCGAAACAAAAAATTAGTGATTGATCAAAAAGCCGAACGCGGTAGCCGAAGTTTCTCTTCAGCATGGCACAACCGTTTGACGTATGGGGAATCTGAACTACTGCGGCTGATCTGCTTTGTGTTGGTGGAACCACTACAGAGTACTTAACACATAACTTACGTAGAACTGGCCGTTGACGGAAAAAAAGACATCCATACAATCGAACATTCCCGTAACTGTGAAGTAGAGCACCCATGCGTTAAAAGGAAAAGATGTCCTGCTCATGTGCAACCTGCCTTGACTTCGGAACCAAAGGACCAGTCTCTGGGAGACTGGCTTCATCAGTGGGCGGCTCTAGCAAGAAAACCCTTTAGCGAAGCATCCTTTCTGCACTTACATTCCACTGTACGGAAGAAGCAAAACACGTCTGCAAAACGAAATGAACCACGGAAACACACTGGCAGATGCGAAGAGTCGTGAGAACACGGTCGAAGGAGGAAATGTTTCCGTGGTCCGATGCAGTCGCCTTTCAGCCAAAGTGGGTCACTTACTAACACCTGAAATGAGCAACACACAAGGTGGCACCGGAGCAACAAAAATTGTGTGACAAAAGAGAGAACGCATCGCGAGAGCGAAACTACGTTTTCACGTCCTGCAAACGACCCCGCAAAAAGAACTGGGAGAAGCTGCATAACTCAACCCCCGTCTCGAGTCGACGAGGATTTTGATGCTGCTGCAGCGTGGCAGAAAAGTGGAATACAACTCACCCTGTAGACCAACAGCCCAAAAGTTGCAAGCGGCGATTCTTTAAAAAAATGGGTACCACACATATAGTATAAATTAGTTGATGAAGCATGAACAGCATTGAAGTGCTGTCTAAAAAATCTACTGCAAGGTAACCACACCGATTGTTGCGCTGCCCCGGAGCATGTCTACTTTGGCAGATGCTGTAAAGTCCTCACTTTTCTGAGGACAGAAAGACAGTGTAAAGGGCATAGCCGTACTACGGCAACACACAAATGTGGGCTTCAAGAGGAACAGGCTCAGTCCGCAGATCCACACGTGAACCGCAAATAACTTACCATTTGGAAACGTCTCTGGAAATATGTGAAACGGGCGAAGAGAGGGTGATGACAGAGGCATCAAAACACTGTCCAGCCTTTCTGAAAGAGCTGTCAAATTCTATACGAAATCAAGCATATTTGATAGCGCTCCTTTGTGACTCAAGCAAATGCGCAAACGAAAAGAAACGAAACGCAGGTGGCGGAAACCAGATGTTGAACTCTCTTGCTCCTGCAGTCGAAAGGTGCAAGCAGGAGGAGAACAGAATTCCAAACACTCCAGGGTCATCTATAAATCAGAAACTCACTCTCCTTGGAAATTGAAAAGTAACAGAGAGAGACACAAACATGTGGATAACCGCATCACTGTTGCCTACAGACGAAACATTCCTTACGTCGTGTGGCAATGTCTCGCTTTTGAAAACTAGATCCACTCTTGCATGACCTCAACTACCCCAGAAGTGATTCCATTAACAGTATGTCTGCCGTCACTCCAGAGAACGACTCTGCAATTTCACCTCCGTCAGTGTGTGTCAGTCTGTAGCCTTCTCGGTCTTTCAATACTGTGGCATACCCTGTAAATCGGGGAAACAGGGGAACAAGGAAGTAACGCAATGACTAATTTGCTTGGTCCATCTGTTGAGTGTGTAGCTTTCTCTGACTAAATATTGTACCTGTGCGAGTGAGTTGACTACCCCTGATAAGCGGAGAATGGTTATGGCATTTCATTGTCCAATATTATGCGAATCGTCTACGCTCCTAGTCTATCCGCTCGCTTCACCACAGATGGCATATAATTCAAACTGAAACACATCCACCTGAAGCTGATGAGGCTTTACTGTGAGCTTCCATTGCCGGCATGAAGCTGGAGCGGAAGATGCAGTTGACAGATTCTCCTTCTCGCAGATCTTGAGAAAGACGTCTGCGTCACTGCGAAGAGCTAGCATAGCACGATTCCAACACTAATCACTCAAAGCCCTCGTTGAAAGCGTGAAAGTGGAGAGAATGAACGAAGATACATGGACAACAGTGTCCCAGTGTCAGTGGAGGCAGATGGTTTTAGCATGCACGACCCTATGTACCATTTCCCACGTGGAAGGAGACTGTACTTTCGAGGCTCTGCGATATTTAAAAGCAAACCAGCGATTGGCTAGATTTGAACCGTGCTGATATATCCATCTCTTTGACCTGACAAGGATCCTTTCAAATGGCTGGAGTCCCAAAAAGCAACTTGTTCGATCACAATAGGTGTTAGAAGTTGATAGTGTTTAGAAGTACGTACTCGCGTGGGTGCTCTGAAAGACATTCACAATGTCATAAAACGTAAACAGACATCGACTACTGGTCGGTTCCTTGCTGCAACAGCAACTGCATACTCTCCCCAAGAAGAAGTTGTGTTGCGGTGCCACGCGCGAATAGCAACAAATGCAGTGCAGCAATGGGTTCCAGTGGCGGATCGCCTGGTCTGTAGATCTCACCTGGCTGTTTCTCTAGTTCCACTGAAAAAGCACAACACAAAAAAAACGTTACACAGCAAAGCGCTGACGACAGGTTAACTCTGGAGTTCGTCACTGGCCCCAACACTAGCTGACGCATGAATCCGCCGCGTTGGACAGCAGCTTCCGAAAACGAAGGGCGACTCACTCCGCTGATACTGCAATCCTGGAAGGCTTACAGCGAAACGCAACCTACCCTTTAGCGGTTTCAAGGACAGAAACGCCGACACACACAGAAAAAGCATGAGGAAGCAGCGGCAAAGCCTCTGAACCGTAAGAGGCCTCCATGGTGCTTCGGTGAGGAAATAATCAACTACTGGCAAATGGTGACGCAAGAAGAGAGACGACTACATAGCATCTGAGCCATTAAATGAGGCAAGGGTAACATGCGCTTCATACGCCTCATAGACGCCAGGAACTACCGCCTAAGCAACTGCTCCTCAAAACACCTACAATCAGTTTTTCGAACTGCATTCGCGCATCAAAATCAATGTCCGAAAGAAATCAACAATCAGCAAGAACATCCGCGCGCGCCAACAGATATTAACATCTGGTCTGCACAACAATGCTCAAGAAGATGACTCTGACTAAAGAAACCTTACCCAACACTAGCCCTGTATTTTGTTCTGGCAAGTGTCTATCGGTTTCGTAACCGCTTACTGATGCAACGTCTTTCTGCATGAATAGGCACAGAAGAATGCAAAGGGCTAAAATAAGCATGCGCCAGAGAACAGCAGGTCTCCGCAATACCAGAGCAGCCAATCGATCCCCACCTCTAACCGAACAGTGAATGCGTACGCCAGGTACCGTTGCTTCATTGGAATCACCATACTCCCCTTGGACTCGACGTGACAGTAAAAGTAACCCATATTACCGGAGAACGGGGTGCCCCCTGTACGTCACTTGTGACACCGGAACGTTTAATCCGTTCTGCGCAAAAACTGATCACTTTTCTTTCAGTTCTGCCTTATTCTCTTCGATTGAGAAAGACACCTTGCTGCAGCAAAGTGGTTTTCTGATTTTCCTTTAGAAAGCAGACACATGCTCCCCGTATCCGACTGAATTATCCAACTATTTTCAACCAGATATCGACCAATACGTCATGCCATAGCTAAGCTTACTATCAGCTGAAGGACACTCGCATGTTTGATAAAAAGTGACTTCCGTGCAAGCTGGTGCCACAGATATCTTGTTCTACCTGCCAAAACTGACACATTTCCGAAGAATTGTCAACTGGATGTATCTGAGTGCTGGCGCGTGAAAACGGATCATTGACTTTTGGAGACAAAAAAATCCAACTCTCTTACTCGTTCTATTCTCGCCTGTTGTTCCAGAAAACACCGAGACAAGTCATTGGTTTTCGGAAACAAAGCCATCTCTCCTATTCATTCCATTCTCAACTGTTTTGTAAGGAAAAGCGCAAGCTGACAGAAATTACTAGAGAATGAGTGTGTGCTGTAAAAGCCGACCTGATGCGCGATATATTTTATACTATTTTCACGTGTCGCCGACCCATTCAAAGACAGTGCCTCCAACTGGGGAAAACCCCACCCGATGGGCACCCACGAGCATGATGTACAAACAGTATATCGCAGACGAGGTAAAAACAGTGATTAGACTGCGCTTACTTGAGACGCCTGAATATCTTCCTTCAAGTTGAAAACAGAACACCGCGAAAATCAAACATTTGGCACAAACATAATCAAGTCAGAAGAAATTCTACGAGGTGAAAATAGCTGGAGTGTATACCATGCAGATGCTCGGCTGCCAAACACGTTTCACTGAAGCTGCTGTGTAATGCCACTCAGAGACAAAACGTCTGGTGGTAAGCGAAAGTGCAACACCCTGGCCTCGATGAAAGTAAAACCACAAGCAATTTGAAAGCGGTCTCCAAAAAAGTGACAGAAGCTCCTTGACGTAAAAGTGAAATGAAGAACCATGAGGCTGAAATGAAAGAACGTTCCCCTTTCACACAGTTCCACAAGATACCGAGCAATCGCAAGAAGGAGCAACACTGAACATGCTTACCAGAGAAGCCAGTGCGAGGTCACTATCACCTTCAATGCCTGGATGTAACAGTAATTCAGCGGAGCCTGGAGAACGACGCACTGTTTCCAGGATATCCCTGAGGGCCTCGGCATGCTGCTTTTCCATCCCTGCGGCTTCGATAAAACGCTCCCTCGGGTTCTGTTGGGCCAGTTCTTCCCGGCGGGCCCGCAGGTCGCTGAGTTCGTGATCCATTTGTTCAAAGCGGGTATCCCTAAATCTGTTTAGAGATCGATATGCTCCGAACGTCACAAACATGGTAACGGCGACAACTATCGCCGACCAGATGGCAGTGTTTGTCACAGTACCCGTGAAGAGCTTCTTCTTCGCGTTGTCATAGAAGGCCTTCCAACCTGGCTTGGCCACCTGAAGAGCTTTAGGAGTGGTAGACTTGCTTCCCTCTCCCACTCGTTTCTGCTTTGCAACCACCTTAGGTTTGTTCATTTGAGTTGCCCTGGCACCAGGAAGCAGAAGATTGTTTGTGCCTCCCAGATCCCCCAGCCATTCACCGTCCTCTCCGCTGTCATCTTTTTCCACCGGACGTGCAGCTCGGACAAAATTCAGGCCCCATATTATCCGAAGAACCGAATATACCGATCTCGTTTGATGCTTATCATGCACTGTGCACGGTGAGAATACAGCCGCAAGCAATAGGAAGAGGTACAGGTTCCGAGGGGAGCATACGAGGAAAAGCGGACGCTTTAAGATTGTGTGCCGTTCCATTGTGAAATAATGCTTTGAGATTCTGCAAAAGCTGCTTGACCTGATGTGTACCGTTTGCTCCTTTTTGGGCGATGGTAGTTGGACTGAAGGTGCTGAACCGATTATCAGAAAAGTCATGTCAATCGGAGCTTCACTTGAGGCTCTGAACACCTGAACATGTGCTTGTAACACAATATAGTTGACGCTCATCTCAGAGCCGACACTATGTTACCGTGTGCGTAGTCACGGATTCCTTTTCCGCTCTGAAAAGAACTCAACGCAGGCCACTTGATGACGGCGACCATGAATTCTGTGAAACCTACGAGAAGAGACGCCAGACAATCCGCACGTAGGTATACTCGTGAAAAGAGACGACAGCATGTTGCCACATAAAACATTGGTGAACAGTGTGATATTGCTTGACGCTTTTGCAGAAGGAGCTGGTAAAGAGGAAAATGTATGTCATACAGGCGGAGTTTTATCCGTCGACAACAGTCTTGCACGGACAGAACAACGCCACTCAGCTACAAATAGCTTGATGTGGGGAGTTCTTTGTTTGACTAGTAGTATGATGGTACTGACCGTAGTGGCATCTGATTACTCGTTGATTCTCACTGCAAATGTGAGAGATAACAGAATGCTTCTCCAGCACCACATTCACTCCCATGTGTCTGACAAAGCATTAAAACGACCTCTTCTATAATTGGACCGCTACTTCTGGGATATTTGAGTAATGTATTTCGAGTATGTAGTCAGCGTACAGCAGTGCAGCTTCGGCGCGCTAACCTGCCACAACCAAGTAGCAATATCCTTCACCGCCTTGCAAACCGCCTCCATTCCCACAAAACCACATGGCAAATCTACGTCTGCGAAACACGCCCACGCCGCGTCGCAAGACGCTTCAGTAACGCACGTCTAATATTTTTTGCCCGGTCCGGAAGATCGCTGGGCCCTTGGTGAAAAGAGAAAATGGAAACAGAGTGCAAGTACAGACAATGTTAAAGCAAACCAGAGACTGGAAGAGCTGCGATCAACGGCCGAACAAGCATGCGCGGTCCAACTTTTTCGACGCCGCTTTTATACAGTTTATACAGAGCAAGCTCACCGCACCATAGCACGCGTACGATTGCAGTTTTGCGTGACATGAATTTCCTGGCTGAAGAAACAGCTGAGAAAACGTTTTTCTGTCATCCATATATTGCAACGAGTAGGACTCAGAGGGGGCCCCGAGTACGGTCTCTCGACAATCTAGCCCATCGCCATCTGGAGTTGGGAAACAGCTGCGTCTCGGGTAAACACATATGGCGAAGGGCCCTGCAATCCCGGTGGTTCTCGCTAGCCTCACAGACAACGTAGAATATTATTGTTTATAACCCTGTCAGCAAGCCGCAAAGGGCTTTCTCATTTAAGGTGTGAAATGGGAGTGGGATCGGGCAGTACAGGTGCGAAATTTCTATATGCATGAAACGTTTTTCGCGTCCCTGAGGTGTCTCGTCTTGCGGAGCCAATATGCAGGCCTATAATCCGGTTACGCACTGCAGAAGTAGCTTAGCTGTGTAGGAAAAGTCCGAAGGCTGGAAAGATGACTAACTATTTGACTTTCCAATCGTTCACGATACAACATGAGCGTGCACCAAGCAAGGCAGCTGCTCAGCTCCGGGCATACATGTATATGCAGGGGGAAGTGGAGAGACAAATACATAATGGATGCCCACTCTCATATACCTGTGAATCAGAAGCTAAAATTCTGAAGCTCTGTGCGCTTTTCGCGGGTGTGCTGCTCTAGCGAGGCTGTGTTACGGTGACATAATAGGACGACAATAGTTGCGGCTCAAACACGTTGTTGCGAAACTGCGTCGCTGACGAAATATACGTTTGAACAATAGCGGGTCTAGCACCAGATACGTTCCTGTGTTTCTGAATGCTTTCCCAAGGAAGAAGTCACACACCGTGCCGCGAGATGCTTCATACGGGCAAATTCTCCGGACAACCGGAAGTTCTGTCAGTGTTGCTGAGAAGGATGTCGGGCTTAAGAGAATTTTCAGCAAAAACTTGCGTGACCCTTTCTGTGGCATATGTAGCTGAGAGTGCGGCAGCTCCGGAACTCAGAAGACCCAGTATCTTAAGTGACTCGGGCTTCTCAAATGCCCCTCCACAAGGAGCGAAGCGCGCTGTTGCAGGCCGGGGGAAGTTAGATGTAGGCAGTATCATGCACTACAGAAATAGTAACGAGATGGCAGTCATCCACAAACGGAGGTACACTCTACAGATTCGCTGGTGGAAAAGGAGGAAAGCGGATCAGTGATGTGGCGTAACCATCGCGACGGGGCGGTAAGATGACTAACCCTTTGACCTACCACTCGTTCACGCCACGGCGTGAACGTGCACCCAAGCTAGACGGCTGCACCGCTCTGGGCGCACATGTATGTCCGGATGGAAGTGGGGAGACAATTATTATCGGGCGTATCCCGCCAAGGCAGGTGTTCGAGGGCGTGTCAACCGTTTTAACAAGACAGGGCATCCGCGCTGTACCCTTATTTTGAGAGCGTGACGCTCCCACAATGGATCTGTTCTGTACGGTAGCTCTAAGTCCTTCGGTCGTTGTACTTTGACGTACTGGCAAGCGAGGCTAGGATGCGCTGCTGTGTGCTCTGTCGAAGTCTTCCTAGGCACAAGCTAGGGAACGATGCAACCAGCTATTCACCTAAGGGATGTTATGATGCATGCTCCAAACGCGTGTATCCAGTAAAAATATTGTTGCGTGGCCGGATCAGGCTGTCGGTACGCGACCACGCGTTCACAAAAGGATTTACACTTTGTGTCCAGTAAGAACACACAAATGACGCACAGTATCAACCCGCCGCATGTGCGCCCAGTCATGTAAACGGTGGTGGCACAGAAAGAGTTTTTCTTTTGGTGTTCTCTTCAGGTTGCACTGGTTGGACCTGCTGTGACAGGAGCTTCTTTAGTCTGAAGGAAGTTGCTGAGCAACAGGCGTAAGAAATGCCACTCAACAAGGCGGTACTAGCTTGAATGGCGCTAGCAACGATCAGAGTTTTCAGAATGGAAGAATCACCTGATTGCCCGCCTTCTGCGTGTAGCTGGGCCGTATACAGCGATGCGTTGTACACGCCGAAGAGGATCCACACAATTTGGAGAATGCTCATGCATACGGCGAAGGCACCAAAGACGGCCAATAATCTCTGGTCTGCATTGAACAAGAAGCATAACGTCTTTCAGACAGCGCTCTGCTACCTTTGTGACGTGGCGACCTGGGACACGAGCTGTCCTGAAGTGACTTCAGTGTTTCTGTCTTGATCTCCCCGTTGCCATCTTCCCTCTATGCTGCAATATTCAAATACGTTAATTTTACTACCTGCGTCGAGGGTGTCCGAATCGGCACCAAAGACAGCAACAGTACACTGGGGCCACAAAGAAAAGACAGGCGTTCACCACGTTGCCTTCTTAACTCATGCCTGACACTGTACGTGGCCCCTTCATGGATGGATATCCTTACGGAGGCTATCATCAAGCGGCATCTGGCAGTCTGTTTCTAATGCTCGAACTGAGCTATCTGGGGCTGTCGAGTATCAAGGGAGGCTCTTAGGCAAGCGATCGTCTCCCACATGGGATCTGTGCTATGCATAAGGTTTTGAAATACACATGTTGAAGCATGCGGGAACCATATTCGTTCGTGAGCGTTGTTTATAGCTGACGCACAAAGAAAATTGAAGACGATCGCACTTGGCTCTCGACTTTCTTCTCCTTCCCGAGGGCTCTTACCTTTTCTTTGGATGCCGCAGACCCCAAAAGAAAACACTGCAGCCGCAACCGCGCATTCCAGTACGGCGGACACAATGTTTACAGCTTTTTGTGAAGCTGCCAGGCTGGCGACGAAGCTGGCGACGACAAGACAGATCGACGTGATAATGCTGAGGACGACAGATCTGACAGTTTTATTCACTTGATTTGGCAGTGACGTGAATTCGTCAGAATGCCCCTTCTCTAAGGCAAAGGAAATTTCCGAAGAGGAACCGGTCTCCATTGAGCAGGTTGTATTCGGCAAAACTGGCAGCGACAAAATAACGAAGAAATCCGCAGAACCAGCTGAGTACGATATTCTCGTTGATAATACGTTAGTCTTAATCCAGATCAGAAAGTGCGTTTTTCTTCATTAAACATAATGGATAATGGCTTATCTGTGATGTGTCTGCACTCATGCCATATACGATTTGCATAGCCAGATAGACATTGGTACACGCGGACACGTCCATGAGTGTAGCCTTGACTTGTTTTATAGGTGGGAATCCTTAGGCAGTCCTGCAGGGCATGACCGATTGACAAAGATTACAAATATGGTGGAAGGAGAAGTGAGGATGACCGCCGCCGTGTAGGAGTTGAGAGTTGATTAGAAAAAACGGTACACGTGCGGAGCAAGCTATCCCTCACCTAGGTGCCGAGCGATGACATAAGAAACAGTCTAACATTTTTGAGGCGGAATTTCATTCTGGAACGACTTCGGTACTTGCTACTAATTTCCTCGATACGCGCACGGTAAAAAATTGTTTGAGTGTTATAATAGGCACAGGCTTAAAAACTCAGAATTCAAAGAACCGCTCGGGCACGTTTTGGTGGAGCAAGTTATACCGTGTTTCTCCTACACAATCCCCCAAAACTTCGGCCCTGCAGCTTTCCTCGTCAACTGTATGAAAGACATAATGCAAACGATTCCGTGAAAATTATTTCGAAAACACGCCTCACATTCTCTTCATACGAGGGTTGTTTAAGCGGTTTACAGTGCCCCACAACACCAGTCCCGCGCTGGCAACAGGTGGAAGTATCTAAGCTGACAAATGAGAATCGTGCGCTAAAAACTGTACATCAGTGTAGCAAAACGAAATTCTGAATCAGGCTTCAGCTGGCTTGGTTAGGATGAAAAATTGATCTCCGTTGTTGAGAAACAACTGCACATTCTTGGACTGTTCATGCCGCCCGTATGGCCACAGAAGAAAACAGTCTCCTTATCAGACAGAAGAAAGAAAAACGGATATTTCAATGCTTGATTTGAGGCAACTCACCGTAATTTGTTAAGCGTGGCGAACTTCACGACGTGTGTTGCACAGCCCAGGAGTGCAAGGGCTATCATCTTCGACAAACAGGATGACTACAATCTGCTGCCGACAACCTCTGCTGCAAATGTAATGCCAGAGCAGCTGTTGTAACTCTTGTACCCGACGTGCAGGCTGTGTTTCCGATTTTGCTGCCACACAACACCAGCCACCGTGTCCGGTTTGCTGGGAGTTTCTACAGTTTGCTTTTAGTCGCGCCAGTGTCAACGCGGTGGGAGTCAAATCGACTATCGTGGCTATTGCCTGAAAGTGTAGCTAAGTGCTTGTTTCGAGTTTGCTGAGGACGAAGCGCCAAGTTGCTGGAAGGAGAAGTGTGGCATCTGGTCTGTGATGTGCTGGTTGTACACTGATACTGGTGAAATGAAGAGACTTACACCATACATTCAAGAGTGAACAGCTACATCAGGGGAATCACTGTACCCCTGAATTTCCTGACCTTGCATCAAGTGTAGAATGCGAGGAAAGAACGAGTCCCCATCATCAGCTTGATTGGAGTTCAGTTGACCACTGCCCACGAAACTCATATAGACCTTATGGGGTATGCCACAAATTTAAGATACGAGCAGGGCTCTGCCACTGCACAAACAGGCCTCTCCGCGTTTTCATGTCCACACATAACCGACTCCTCGAGAGTCTGTCTGACACAGCAATTGCACCCCAACGTCAGCCAGATCAATCGCCAACTCGTCTGGTGCTGATCGCCCCCTGGAAAAATTTGTGTACAGAAAAGCTTTGTGCGTGTGATACGATACGCTGCCTAGCTACTGACCAGTGCAGTGCAGTCGTTGCAAGGGCTCCCCCCACGCATTCCTGGTCTGCAAGGGAGCAAGTCAGCTTTTAACTTGAGGAAAATGTCGGGATCGGGGAACCATCGGCGGCCGCCCCAGCAATTTGAGAGAGCTCGAGGACGATGCTCCTCGTCGGTTTATTCTTTTGGAATCTTGGCCGTGCACTAACACGGTCTTTGGATGGTCAGCAGCCGCGAACAGAGTACCTACTGACGTGGAAAAAACACGTGAACCAAAGCGTCAGGCTCCCTCTGTTCTAAACTGCTCCAAGCATTGAGCACCTACTGCCACATTGACCGAATCTCCAGGGTGAACTGCGAATTGTTCGTATGCCTTAAAGGACCAAATACTGTCCGACTCTTCGAATTTAAAGAGAATGTGTCCATGTCCCAGACACTAGCAGCTTCAAGTGGGTTTGCTGTAAGGTGATTCATTCCATGTTACAAAGGAATATGGAAAACAAGCTTGATTCGAGCTGGTACCGCAGGTTTACAGTTGCAATTGGTCGACTTCATCAGACGGATGTAAAGGCATGACACAAGCCAACGGAAGAAACCCTTGAAAAGCACTGCCATCGTCTAACACAGATAAAGGCCCCGAGAAAGTCGCCGTTTTGCTCGCTGTGCCACGCGCGGTACACGCCGACATCAGATCTCCGCATTACTTCCTCTTCTTTGTGGCAGTGGCCTCGTCTTCTTTTTCACTTGGACTACCGGCGGAAGCCTGTGCTCTACAAACTTTTTCCCAGTCTCTTTTTTCTTCACGGTAGGCAAGAAACGCGTAGCTCAGCATAACAACATTCACGAGAACGATAGCGGCGATGTTTCCACACATGTTCGCAGCATCACGTAGTCCGTCGTCGTCGGATTTTGATTGCATATGTTTTAACATGACCAAGACAAGCCGAGGTAGAACCAGAACCGTAGATATCGGAAGAACTGCCATCAAAATCGCAAAGAGGAGAAACTTTATCAGGACAGAACTATTCTCCGGGTTCCGCAGAATGGCGAGCAACACCCGGCCACGCGAAACTGGCCGGTGTTGATGCTTTATCTCCTCTTCTCTTTTCTTCTGCTGGGTAAGCACGGAAGAAGAAATGTGTGCAGATGAGTCACCACTAGCAGACGAGGAAGCTGGGGATTTGGACTCTTCATTGCCCTGGCGCTGAGAAGAGGCTCCGCTGCCTCCGGGAGAGGTTCCCCGCACAGACGTCGGCATTGTGCTAAGGAGACGGGAAGGATTTGGGCACACACAATAAAATAAGAGGTTTATCAGAAGAGCGAGCTAGCAACCACATTCACTGTCTCCAGTTCCCCGTCACTTGTACCTAACACTAGACTGGGCACGAAGGTGCAATAGAAGTGAGTGTTTGAGGGGAAGGAGACAGTGCGACACTTTACAAGTGCCGGCAGACGGTTTCCAGTCCTCTACTGAAGGCGTCTCAAACCCTGTTTTATTACCGAGACAGCGGAAACCAGCTATTCGACACACGCCCGTAACCGCCTTCAAAACTCAGCCAAACACTTCTGCCTATGCAGAGAAACACTTTCCCCTTGGTCTTTTGTCACCGCGTCGTCAAGATATCAGCAAACGTTCGTTTAAATGTGTTTCACCGTAAACAGTCTGTGAAGACACAGGTTCAGGATCCGAGGCGACTGCTGCGACAGCTGATCCTCTCTTTTCTGTGCATGCAATGTCGCGGCCCTTGAGGTTTGAGACTGCATGCAAAATTTGCTGACCGGCGGCTTTCAAAAAACAGCAGAAAAAGAACCATTTGCCTCATCGTATCTCCCACCTCGACTGCCAAAAGTTTCCCTCTGCAGGATCTTTGTTTTTGTCTTCCGAAGCTTCGCGCGCGGCGTTGTGGGGGCTTCCATTCATCTCAGTTTCTTGCTGATTCTTGCCCCTCTCTGCGGCAACATCTGGCGCCCACGCTTCTTTGGACTCCACTGTTGCACTCTCAACGGGGGATCCTGTTTCTGTCGTCTCCCGGAGGAGAGTTGATTCCGTCCTGCAACATTCGCACATCCAGAGCGTTCTCCGTGGTGACAGGTCGCTCACCGTGCCACGGGCGGACTATATATTGTTATACATTCTATAATTTAACTAAAAATTTAGAAATAAATAGACTTTTAAATATTTATGTTATATATTCAACTAATAAAAAAAATCTCTGAAAAAACTGTCTGTTCGCGTGGTTGCAGCACTAGGGCTGTATACAGAGCTCGAGACCAAGCGCGCCGGGGAAGCTCGGGAGAACGGGGTTTCCGCAAAAACCTGTTTTCATTTGAGAACTCTGACAAACAAGGCCTGGTCTAAGAAGAAGGAAGAGGCGAGACTCTTTTCACCTTCGCGTCGAGGAGGCAATCAATTTCTTCTTTCTTTTTCTCATTGCTAATCTCCAACCTGCATAACTCTTCTGCTCGTCGTCCTCTGATGCCTCCGGTGTCCTGACGCGTGGTTCAGCCTGTGTTGACCTCGGTTTTCCCCTGTCCACGATGGACACCGCACTGAACTCGAAAACAAAGGCCGCCGGCCTATCCGATCCGGAGACGGTCGTCAAGAAGAAGAAAAGCCGAGAAGAGGACGTCAAGAGTCCAGCCCCGGACGCGTCTGCTTGTCCCACAATCTCTGCTTCTGCCGTGTCGCCCACTTTCGCCTCTCTCGGTCTGTGCTCGGAGCTATGCGCCTCCGTTTCAACTCTGGGGTGGAAGTCGCCAACAGCCATCCAGTCCGAGGTCCTGCCGTACGCCCTACAGGGTCGAGATATTATTGCGCTGGCGGAGACCGGAAGCGGGAAGACTGCTGCATTCGGCCTGCCTATTCTTCAGCGGCTGCTTCAGCGGACGCAGCGATTCTACGCGCTCATTCTCGCCCCCACGAGAGAACTTTGCCTCCAAATTTCTCAGCAAATCCTCGCCATGGGCGGCACCCTCGGCGTCACGGTTGTGACGCTTGTAGGCGGACTCGACCACAACACGCAGGCCATCGCGCTGGCAAAGAAACCCCACGTCGTCGTCGGAAGTCCGGGAAGAGTCGTCGACCATCTGCAGCAGACGAAGGGCTTCAGCTTGAAGAGTGTCAAAGTACGCGGCTGTCTATACAGGTTTTACTCAAAGTTATATAAATTCGAGATTCTTGAATAAGGTGTAAAGAGCTCCGGTGGTTTACGGAAAGAACGATGCAAAGCCTGCTTCTACTTGAGAATCTAGATTGAAACTTGCACAGTTGAGTTCTGGTAGAAGCGTTCACGTTTTTTTCGCACTCTAGCTCATTCCCTGAGACTGTATAGAATGTGGCCAACCCGTCAGGTTGTGAGAGATGGGAATCAGCAGCGGGAGAAAAACACTCTTAAGAGATAGTGCTGAAGTTATGGGTACACGAAACTGTCTAGAAGTGGGGTTTCTAGGTTTTTCTGAGCCGAAGGCTATTTATTTGCTTTTACTCCTTCGGGACCGCATGCGGGGGCTTGAGAAGAGGCGCGTGTCTCTGTCTGTGGCAAAGGCCCAGTAAGCTGGCTGAAGGAACTGCGCTGTACTTTGCCGGGTCTTCACCTCTCCCATCGCCTCCCACCTTTTTTCTCGTTCCACTTTCTTCCAGGTTCTTGTGTTGGACGAGGCAGACCGTCTTCTCTCCCTGGACTTCGATGCCGCCCTCCAGGTTCTTTTGGAGCACGTTGGGAGTCCAGCAGAGCGACAGACGATGCTTTTTAGCGCGACAATGACGACCAAAGTCTCGAAGTTGCAGAAGGCGTCTCTGAAGAAGCCTGTGAAGGTCGGTGAAAGGTCGTCGGTGGGGATGGGTCACGTCGTCAAACTCTCTGTTGAACGCAAGCCAATCCAATCTGATGGTGTAGGGAGACGTTGATGGTGACGCGCAGGCTTGAAGGAGCGAAGCGCAGAGCGAATGTGTAAGGCCTCACAGAGAGAGATCGTCTGATGGGGTGCTCTTCCCCTCTCTGCTATGTTCTGTCTCTCACTCAGCTCGAGGTGAACAGCAAGTACGACGTCGCTTCGCATCTGCAGCAGCACTTCCTGCTCGTTCCTTTCAAGCTGAAACACACGCACCTGGCTGCGGCTCTTCTTCACCTGTCTCCGTCCTCCGTCATTGTATTTACAAACACTTGCGCGAACGCCCGAAAGACCGCGCTCTTTCTTCGCCACCTCGGCTTTCAGTCGGTGCGTGCGTCCCCCAAACGTAGCGGAGTTTCCAGACGTGAACTGTGTGGAGGATACGAAGGTGTGTCGCAGGTGAAGATCTCACGTTTTGCATACCGCTAAATCCTTTTCTGGAGGAAACGGTCTCGCCCCCAGGCGACGCCTCGTTCCTGCCTCCCTCATGCCCGCTTTTTCTGCGCCTGTGTCTTCTGCGCGTGTCTGGTGGGTCATTTTGAGATTCCCACGAGGAGCAATCAGAAGGGTCCTAAACAAGTATGTCGTGTGCCGAGAAGCTTGCCGTTGTGGCGTTGTGTCCGGGTCTCCTTTCCTTTTTCTCCTTCCTCAATGCTAGAAAATACTATACACGGACGATGCAAATAGATAGCTGGGACGTGAAGGCGCATCTGAAATGCTACACACCCCTTCAATTGGTAATGCGTTGGTGCAGTTGTTGTACAAACACGCAGCTACTTGCTGACACAGTTGGCACTGAGGCCTTCTGATCGTTAATGAGAGACCTTGTCTCCCGCTTTCGTTTGCTCTTCCTCCCGCAGGTCTGTCTACATGGGAAGATGACGCAGCCTCAACGCATCGGCGCACTGACCAAGTTCCGCGCTGCAGAGACAAGTTGTTTAGTGGCGACTGAAGTTGGCAGTCGTGGTCTCGATATCCCCCACGTTCAGATGGTCATCAATTTCGATGTTCCTCTCTCTTCCAAGGAGTACATACACCGCGTCGGTCGCACGGCTCGCGCAGGAAGAACTGGACGAGCACTCACGATCGTCACTCAGTAAGACGTGAAAGTCCCGACTTGAGACTTCTGTATCTCTCCATTTTGCGATTCATCACGTTGTCCTGCTTCCTCGCTGGTCTCCAACTTCGCCTAATGGTTGTCGGCTCTCCACCTTGTCGTGCATTCAACTCAAACGCGGAAGTGTCTCTCTGGCTCTCTTCCCGGTCATTCCTCGTTCGTCTTGGCACACTGCGGGTTCGTCTTGGATCTGCTCTCTGGCATTCTTTTGGACTCTCCCCAGATACGACGTCGAGGCCTACCAACGCATCGAACACGCACTGGGACAGAAACTCGAGGAGCTGACTGTAAGCGCGCAGACGGGGTGGCCACGGGCGCGAACTCGAGACAGGAGCGCAGTGAACAGAACACAAAGTATAGACGGGAAGGAGGATCCGGTGGAGCTTTGAAAGTGAAGGTAACGAGGGAACGGAGAAACGGAGGAAACACAGACAGCAAGAGGCGTCAAGAGAAACGCGACAACGCAGAGTTGCTCGCGTCTCGGGTCGCCGTTCTTGGGGTCGTGTCTCCGTTTTTTTTTCATTTTTCACCTCTGCGGTCAGGGCCGTGTTGGTCTCCTCGATTTTCTCAGTTTCCATTCGTCTTCTGCTGCTGTGTGAGATACTAACGCTGGAGGGTCCCCACTCGTTTCTGTGTGTCTCATGCTGCTCCACTTTCTCCATCGCCTTTGTTGCACTCTTCCGGGTGCTGTCTCCTCCTTGAATTTTTCGCATGTCCACTGAGCCTTCTTTCTGACCCTTTTCACCGTAGGAGTTGACTGCGACGGAGAAGGTCATGCCTCTTCACGAAAAAGTTCTGGAGGCTCTGAGGTGAGCAGACACGAGGGAGGAAAAAGGAGTTGGGAAAAGGCCTCAAACGGCACAGGAAATGGACTCGGATGACGAGTCTTCTTTCGGCGGTACTGACCGTGGCCACACCTGCCGAAAAAAAAGATGGGGCACCAAGCGGGAAGACTTGTCGGTACGCTGAGGCGCAAACAATGCCAGAGGAGCAACTGTGTTGGATCGACGAGGGAGATGTTGCACGGAAATGTTTCAGCGAGAATCGAGAGTGACCTGTAGGGCCCCGGCGGAGAGAGCCGAGAAATCAGAAAGAAAGCCTGTTCCGGGTGACCATGGGTTTTCAGGAGGAAGCGCATTTGTCCCACGAGAGGCAGAAACTGACAGAAAGGCGTTTAGAGGATAAAGTTTAGGACCTCCAGGTTTCGTTCGATGGTTTTGAGCCCTGAGGCGACTGACTAGTCGACGGGTCGTGCTGTATATTAGGTAGTTCCCGAAAAACTCTAGGCGAGAAAACGGAACAGCGGACGTCTGCGGCCGTAACAACCATGTCGAATTCACAACTGAGAGAAGAAGCAGCTGACACTCGACAGGGAAAGACACGCATCAGCGAGGCAAGATGAGCCCTGGACTTGTGCGTGCTTTGTGGACCCCCGAAATGACAAACGAATCCGTGCAAAGCTAGCCTGGGGCAAAGAACCTAGAAATCTCATCATAGAGCGGATGTATTGCATCTGGAACACAGCTGATCGCGAAGTCCCTCAATGTCATAGGATGTTGAGACCCACCACTGTGAGCTGTCGTCAGCAGTCCAGTGAAGTACACAGGATCAACTCTTCCGTGAGCCACGTCACAGACACTCTAGAAAGCGTGCAGGCTGTCTTCGTTTTCATCACAGAGAAAAGCAGGTGACGGCGAGAGGCGAAACAGTTCGACGTCGTTGTGGTTCTTGTTTCTTTTTAGGTCCGCCGAGCTCGAAGCTCGAGAGGCGGACGAGGCTGCCCTCGTCCAGAAGGCAGCGAAGAAGAAGAGAGGAGCAGGGAACAAGAGATCGTCTGGTGCAGGGAAGAAGATGAAGCTAGGATGAACAGCAGAGAAGCGCGAATGAATTTGCAAAATGGACTATGAGTTTTTTCTGTCATTCAAGAATATTTTGTTGTTTCTCTTCTGCACTACTCGTCCTCCTCTCTCTTTTGCCCTCGAGCGTGACTGAGACTCTTTTGAAAGTGCGGCATGCGTGGCCTGTGGATTCTTTGTTCTTCTGTCGGACACAACATACGTTTCAATCTTCCGGCTTTCCTGGGCACCAGATTGTTCTATGGAGTAGCTTGGCCGTTTCTTCTTACTTCCCAAAAGTGATGTTTAGAAGAGTCGCGATGCAGCTGTGAGATGTCGACCAGCCACAGACACATACGCAAGAACGACCTCGAGTGTGACCGAAGTTGTTGTAAATCAAAGTGCCAGAGACCTGAACTTCACGTATAAGAGAAATCCAAAGGACTTCTTTCGAACTGAGATCCGCGGCTTCGACTGCCACAATGCAGCGCCTGAAAATCTGGCGTTCGAGCAACGCCGTCTAGGTCGCAGAGCGTCAACAACGTCATGCGTCGCGTAAAAACGTATTTATGTTAGCATATACTGTCATTTACTAGTGTGTATCTGCATCCCTTAATCTATTTATGTATATTAATCTACATTATCCATTGACCGATCTCTACATCCATTAAGCTATTTATATATATTCATCTATAATCAACGATATCTAATGATCTATGTCTATTCGTCTGCGTCTTCTGGTGTACACCTATTGATCTAGATTGATTAGTCTCTAAATATATCTCCATATACCTATGAAATAATGTACACTGATGTGTATCCTGCAATACCTCTTAACCTACACCTCTAACCCTAGAAAGAAACAGGTGCACGGTGTAGAAATAGGCACTTTGGCTCCCAAAAACTTGGGTTCTCAGGCTTCGCGGGGACAGAGACGAAAGGCATGAAAGTGTGAATGAGGGAAGAAGGAATGAGACGCAAAAAGGAAGCTTTGCGTTTGTGTTTGAAACTGCATGCGCGAAGGAGAGAATCCAGCAGCCTTGACTTTGTGACAGATCACATCTGTTAATCTCTGACGATACTAACGTCACCTTTAAGCGCGGTATATACATCTGCAGACTTGATGGCTGTGTGAGTTTGTGTGTCCGCTTGAGAGCCCGAATGACACCTGAGCAAAGGACCGTTCGTCGCTTTTATCTATCTAGGGCTCCTGCTTGAATCCGAATTATAAATTGGAATTCTGTGAACGTTTTAACAAAAACGTAGTGCATACTGGAATTTAGGTCGTGACAAAAGAAGGCCCTCGTAAGCCCATAAATTTCCGTCTTTGCTTTCACTGAACCAGTTTCTTCTTGTTATTCTCAGAACCCGAAATAAGAGCTGCACATAAGAATTTTCAGTCCTTTTCTTTACCAGAGCTAGTTCCACTACAGTGATCATTGTGAGCGACTAGCTGAAGCTCTGAAAAGCAGCGACCCCCACGCGGCTGCGAAGCCGAGAGAACAGGGCAAACAAGTTTCGGGAAAGACTGTTTCGCCGAAAAAGAAAATACGGGGGTTTGTGCCTTTTTTCTTCGGCCGGAAGAATACGCGGCAAACACACAGCTACACACTTTTTTTTCTCATGGGCCCGTTTGCTTTGTCCCTCGTTCTGGAACCTTCAAGTCGACACAGCCTCTTCGTCCAACGGCGTTTCAGAGCGCCACAGAGAGTCGTACCGGCTGTACCTCGGATTTGAAAGATGGTACATTCTCCCGACCCGAGAGCTCTCTGTGAAGAACACGACTCCTCAGGTTCTCGAACCTTGAAAAAGCCGACTTCCTTGTGGGGCGTCACAAGACTTGGTATCTGCTTAAAAAAACCACAACACCCCACTGGAGAGAACGGGAAATACGGCAGCGGGCCAAAGGCGGACGACCGAAGAGGCGACTCTCGCAGTAGGGTTCTTGCATGTCTTTGTTTGTCGACTCCAACTTCGCTTGTGTTACCACGATTTCGACGAGTTAAATGTGTAACTTTGAGTCAATGGAAAGAGGCCTTACAGAAAATGTTGTCGGAACCATTTACAATCATTATACCTACATTTTGCTAAAGCAGTGTGTTCTGTCTGAGTCTCGGGGACCCCAAGAGCTCGACGGGGAGAAAGGGAGAGACAAAAAAAAGTGACAGAAGAGACGCCGAGAGCCGAAGTTTGCTGGCGTGTGTGCCGGGAGTGTCGGGTCGCAAAACAGACCGAGGAGACAGCCCTCCGTCTCCAGAGGGCCGCTGCCAGTTCTCCCTCTGTCTTCTGTGCTTGCTCTGCGGTCCATACGGAGACAGGAAAGACGCACTTTTTCCCGGAGCGAAGTCCGATTCTCGAATGCCTGACTTTTCCATTCATCAAGACGAAAGACGTGCAGATGACGAAGAGGGAGGACAGCTGACCTAAAGACACGAGAAGGGAAGCACGTGAAACGACGCTCCGGCGAAAAGAATCTTCTGTACGTTTCTGTCACATATGAAAGCGCCTTCTCTCCCTGCTCTCGGCTTTCTAGCCTGAGAAGCTTTTCTGGCCACTACAGAAACATTTCTACAATCCCTAAACACGCTACTACGCCGCGCCTACACGATCCACATCAACGGAGGGGGACATCGACCTCCCCGTACACACGCAAATCGAACGGCGACTAGAGCACAGGCATGTCCCCAGCTTCTGGCGTCTGCCAGGCAGAAACCAAAATCAAGAAAACCCCGCCAGGAAGAGGAGAGCGAGCAGCCACGAGGCCACGACAAAAGCCACCTCAGTCGCCGTCTACTCTCGGGCCCGTTCTGCGCCAAGAGACGATCACAGATTTCTTTCTACACAACAGGAAATCTCGAGTCTCCCCTAAAGACACAACACTTCCCCAACAAAAATTTTTACAAACGCACGGTCTGCACACCTTCCGTACCACATAAACAACCCCCTTCACAAATTGTTCGCTTCATCTGCACGTTGTTTGTACCACTCCTTATCGGTTCTTTGTGTCTCTCCGGCCCCTGTTTCCCTTCTTCTCGTTCTTCTCCTCGCATCTTTCATCTTCCTGTCCTCTTCCTCTCATCGTCCTCGTCTCTCGCCACTCATGTCCTCATCGGAGCCGGAAGTTGCTGAGCTCTCGCGGCCGGCGCCGAAAGACGGGGACTCGAGGCCCGTCGCTGCGCCGAGAGTGTCAAGCCTTCTGTCCCCGCCTGTGGCGCCGGGGAAGCTGCGGCCCCCCGGTCGCCCCGCCTCCGAGTTTCTACTCGAGAAAGGCCCGCCTTCGCGCCCATGAGTCGAGGATGCGAAGAGTGAGGAGACAGAGTTGTCCGAGCGACCGACGGCGCAGTTCAAAGCCGCGTGCAGCAAGCGGGCCTGGCCGTTCTTGGACATCCTGCTGCTTCCTGAAGCGAGGGACGAGCCGCTGGCTTGGCTCTCTTGGGAGCCGTAGGACGCGAAGGAGCCACCTCCGACTCCACAAGTAGCCCGGCCCTGGTGGCGGGCCCCCGGGGCACCAGAACCTTGGCTCGCTGGAGTCGACACACTCGCGTGGAAGGGAGGCGACGCGCCGTGAGACAAAGAGAAAGTTGGTCGGCGGTGGGTCGAAGGCCCAAGGGCGCCCCCGGAAGTCGTTCGACTCAAGGGCCCGGGATACCCCGAATTCCGACTCGTCTCGCCTCGCCTGAAGAACTGGGAAGCCGCGAACAAGTGGGCTTCGTGGCCGCTGCCTCGTCGTCCCGCAGGCAGGAGATCCGAGTCGTTTTCGCTGCGGTCTAGCAACGGCGAGGAACCCCGCATGCATACTCTGTCTCGAGGGGAGGCGTAGGCTGTGCTCGCATCCCCCCGGCTCCTCGGAGTGTCCTCGTCCCCGCCACGCAGACTGCCAGGCGTCGGGCTTTGAAGTGATTCCAAAGAGGCGCCCGGACCGACGGCTGCAGGCGCACTGAACGTCAGCCAGGGGGCCTTTCTGTGGCCCTCGGCAAAGGAGTAGCTCGGCGAAGAGCAGGCCTTCTGACTCGCGAGGTAGCCGCCGCCCGAGTGGACACTGTGACCACTGCATGCAGTCGAGGGCGCTGGATGAGGCTCGGAACCTAGAGAGGCGGCCGGGGACCCGGAGAACGGCTGTCCCTGTAAGTTCGAGCTTCCGTGCGCACTGTCCTGAAGCAGTTTGCGAGCGTTGTGGGCGAGACGCCAGTGGACTTCTTCGACGACTCGGTGCCGAGTTCGTAGGGCCTCTTTCGGACTCATGAAGCTTTCGTGACTCGGCGTGTACCCCGAGTAGCTCGCGCCTGCACCCATGTCGCCCCTCCCCGAGCCCCAAGATGTGGAACTCCGTGGGCCCCCTTGACTGACTTCGCTTGTGCGGTAGTTCGACCGCTGGTCTTCTTCAGCGGCCTCTCGGTGTCTCGAGTAGCCTCCAGACGCAGCGCCACTGGTGCCGTTTGCCCGACCGTAGGGTGCAAATCTTTGCTGGCCCGAGACTGAAGAGGTGAACGCACTCGCGCCACTGTAGGCGAAGATGCCCTGGGACGCGAGCGGGCCTCGGCCACCGACCTTCTCCCCTGTATGCATTTTGCGGCCCTCATCAGAGTCGCCGTGACGGTCTCCCCGGTAGGCGAAGCGCTCGCGATTCGCCGAAGGGTCTCGCCCCGCGCCCTTGAGGTAGCTCGCGCTCCGCCCGGCCCCGTAGCTCGCCGGCCCGGAGCCTGAGGCCACAGAGCCCCCGCCACGCCCCTCGCTGCTGTCTCGGCTACTGCCCCGACTGCATGCGCTGCCGCTCCGCGCGGCGTAGTAGCCAAAGAGGCCCGTGACCGCGCTGGGGACGTGAGACTCGTGGCGACTCGCTGGGTACCTCGGAGAGGGAACGGAGCTCATCCCCGGGGACGTTGCGGCGCCCTCCAGGTAGCTGCTGGCGCGGGGTGACCCGTAGCTCGCTGGCGTGGCGGTGGAGCCCAAGGCCCGGCGACTATCTCTGCCGCCGGAGTACGGAGACGCATGCGGATGGCACCCTGCGCACGAGGAGGCGAGACTCCCGCGCTCTCTGTCGCCGCTGCTTGGAGGCCCGCCAGACGAGCACGACTGGAGAGACGACGCGGGCGAGAGCGGCGGGACCGCGAGGCCTGTGTCTCTCCCCGTCTCCCCCGGAGAGTCCGATAAGGACTGTCCTATCGAAGACGCACTCCCCGTGCTCGGGCCGCAGCTCGGCACCTCCACGCCCTGTTGGCCCAGCAGTTTTTGCCGCCTCAGGGCACCAGGGACATACAACAGCTTTTCTGCGCGATGTTTGAGAGGAATTCGCTCGCGGGCCAGCCGCCGGGAAGAGGTGCTCGAGGTACTGTCTGCTGCAGCGGGGCCGCCTTGCGCCCCACTCTCCGACAAAGAAGGCGTCGAGGCGGTCGGTGTGTCCTTGGACGAAGGCGACGATGGCCCTTGCGGAGAACGCGTCTCGTCTCGCTCTCCCACGAAGCGCAGCGACAGCGCAGCGCCTTCGGGAGCCGGAGACAACGCCCGAGTTCTCCGCTCGCGATCCTCAGGCACACACGGAGGGTCACCCCTATCCGGTGAGGCCTCGCGGCGAACCGCCAACTCGTCGTTCAAACGCTCTCTCAAACGCTTCTTCTCTCCTTCTTCCGGGGCTCTGCTCACGACCTCGCCACCACATGTCCGGGGACGAGGCCCGTCTGTCCGCTGCAGCGCCTCCGAGGGTGACGCAGGACTCAAGGATCCCGCAGAAGCATCGACGGGCGGCGGGGATGAGTGCGATGGGGATGACTGCGATGGGGAACTCGCTGGACTTGCCAGGCGGACTCCACCTTCCAGGGGTCGCGCCATTCCCTTTTCGATACGCCTTTCTCGCCCGCTGTCTCCATACCCTCCAGGCCCGTCTCCGTTGTCGCGGTGTGGCCGCCCATACACGGGCGATAGCCTTCCGTTCTCTTCTTCCTCGCGTTTGAGGGCTCCAGAGTCTCCACTGTCTCTTCGCGCCGACCTCTGGGTCCGTCTCGCAGCCTCGGGAGGACGAGGGACCGCTCTGTGAAAGCTCTCGTCGCTCGCCTTTCGCGACGCGGCATTCGGTGCCTCAGTGAGGAACGAAGGCGCTTCGCCCCCGTTAGAAAACATCCTCTCTGGACTCGCACTTAACTGTCGCGAGCTACTCCTCCCCGCCCGGGGCGCCTCGGCGAGGCCGGGCGCCTGCGCGGAGGTACTCGCCTCCTGCCCAGTCTCGTGGCGCCCATTCTTCCCCCAGTCTTCTCGGCGTTCTTCTTCTCCGACGTTGGACACGCACGGGGTCTGCGAGGGAGCGACTGAGGCCTGCAACGTCGCCTGCCGTCCGTCCCTCCCCTCCTCCGAGCGGCTCCCGATTGCAGTCTCCCGCGCGTCTGTCTTTGGAGACAAGAAGGCGTGGGGGCCTGCCTGGTGCGCTCGCAGCGGTGGCGCGGCCCCGGACAAACATAGAGGTGACGCAAACGGCGAGACGCGCCCGACGCAGTGATGAAGCGAAACTGCGCCCCCGGAAGAACCCGCAGGAGTCAACAAATGCGAGGACGACGAGGAAGTCTGCGCGTGCGAGAGTGTCGCCTGAAAGTCCCCCTGAGACTCGGTAGAAGAAGCCCCTGCCAGAGACGAAGCCGAACCTGTGATGTCAGCAGCTGGCTTGCCTGACGCAGTTTCGTCTTCTCCGACGACTCGGCTCTTGTTCGCTCTTTCCAAACCGCCTGGTCCGGCAGAGACGGAGGGCGAGACGGAAGAAGAATGGCGCCCACAGGAAGGTGGAGCCTCACTTCGAGTTCCGGACTTATCGCCTCCCTCTGGCCCTGCACGTCCCAAAAAGTCGTCGAGCCTGTCCACGCGCGTCTCGCCTGAGGCCGCCGGCGGGTCCTGATTAGACGCCGAGGGCATCCCGTTGTCTGTCACGGGCAGCGCGGGAGTAGCGGACGAGGAAGACACGCTCGGGAACCTTTCTCTTCCGGATCCGCCAGAACCTTTGCCCCTCCTCTCTCTGTCTCCCCGGTGCCCTCCCTCGAACCCCGAGCTGGCCCCCAGGCCCGAGACGTTGATGGAGCCCCAGGCGAGGTCTCCCGTGCTTCTGCGATGGTTAGATGCCTCCAAGGGTGCACGGCGTCCGTTGTCTCCACTTCGTTCACCCCAGTTGGTGCTGCCGCCTGGGGTGTCCCCTTCGACTTCCGAAACAGGAGAGACGGGCGGGCACCCTGCATCTCGACTTCTTCGACCCGAGTTGCCTTCCCGGGCCTCTTGCACGTGCACGACTCGCAGATCCACCTGCCGCGACGCATGCGGTTCCTGAGGGCAGCCGGCCGGACCCCGCTCGTCCACAGTGCCCCACCTTGAAAGAGCGCCGTCTCCGTTCGCCCGGCGCCCGCCGTGAGGGCTGCCGCTGCTCGCGGTGCTTCTGGTGCGGAAACCTGGGCGGTGTCCTTCCGCGCCTGCATGCAGCCCCATGGGCCCTCGCCCAGTTGAGCCGCTCCCTGCGCCTGGTCCCCAAACCGGATTCAGCGGCCCGGAAGCTGGCAAACCGACTCCAGAAGATTCGTCGTTGGGAGGGGCGTGCTGCTGAGAGGCCCGCCTCGAAGCGCCTGCACTCCCCGTCGAGGGCCCTGCCCCCCGCGGGCCGCGGCCTCCGCCACTCTCGCTCCTCCCCAGGCCAGGTTGGGGAGTGCCGTAGTAGCAACCCGCATGTGGAGTCTTCTCGAGCGATTTTTCCGGGTGGGGCTGACGCGGAACCCCTGCGAGGTTTGCGTCTTCCAACGGCTGAGACCCCACACCCCCCGGCTCTCCTACCCCGGCAGAAGGTCCTGCCCCCGAGCCGCTCCCCGGTCCCGGCCCCATCAGACCCGTCGGCATCCCGGGCTGCGGCGGCCTGACGACAGGCGCGTGCTCCACACGCGGAGGCAGCGCCTCCGCGCCCCCAGGAGGCCCCGCGCCGTTCAGGGCTGCGACCGCCGCCACATGTGCCAGTTGTTGTTGGATGTAATGCTGCTGAAGCATCTGCTGGTGTAGAAGTTGCTGCTGGTGTTGAATGAGGAGCTGCTGAGGAGTCACTGGCATCAGCAGGACCACAGGCGGGTGTGGTGGGTGTGTCGAGACCCCCGGGGTCTGGCACAGCGAGGGCTGAGACAGGAGGTGAGGCGCAGGGACGATCCCCGCGGGTGCAGCCACCGGAGACACCGGGGGCCCTCGTCCCGGGCCTGCGTGCGGCGCCGGCTGACCTGCATGAGCGGCTTCGGAGCCCAGTTGCGCGGGCGACACCAGCAGCGGGAGCTGTGGCGCTGAGGGGGAAACGGGGTGCAGGCCCGACGGCGGACACGGCACAGGAGCGGCAGTCGCTGAGTTTTGCACCGGGCCTTTCTTCCCTGCGAGCGTCAGCGAGGAGCCCGGCGAAGAGGCCCCCAGACCGGCTCCAAACCCTGGCACTGGGGGCGCGCTGGAAGTCGAGTCGTACGGCGGCGACGGAGGCACCGACACTTGCACCGGTGGAGCGGGGCGAGCCCACGCAGGACTTCCACTCGCGCCTGGAGGCACAGGGGTCGCAGCTCCTGGTCGTCCTGAAGCGTCGCCTGCATTCCCAGGAGGCGGCCCCGGGGCCTGAGCGCTTCGCGGACCCAGACGTACAAGCCCTTTCTCACAGTTGCCCTCTTTCCCTCGATCTCCCTCACGTCGCTCCTCCCATGTGGGGCCTCCGGAGGGCGGGACAGGCCCTGCTCCCGCCGTCGTCTCCCCGGTTCCCCCAGCTCGACTCGACGTCTCCAAACGCTCTGCAGCAATGGTCAACGCGGCAACTGCTGCCAGGGTTCGTGTTTCCTCTCTGTGAATCTCTTTCTCTCTTTCATTCTCATTCCCCTGATCAGCGTCTGTGCTCCCAGAGGGGCCTGGTTGCGAGATCTCAGAGGCACGAGCAGAAGCATCGGAAGGGCCTCCTGTGAGTCTTGCCTCAGCGAAGTTGTGTATGGCCTCCCGCAGTTCCTTCTCGGCCTGGTCGAGCAGCCCGCCGACTGCGGTGACACCTGAGACCCCGCAGTGCCGGCACCGGGCGACAGTCGGCTGCAGCGGCGCCCTCATGCCTGCGTGGAGTTGCGTCTGATGTCTGGGTGCGACAGTGTAGAACCACGGCGACGTCATTGCGATTCGATGAAGTGTGGACACGCGAGCCATCTCCCATGACGGCAGAACACGCAGAGACAACCCTCGGGCCTTCGCGCCCTTCGCCTGAGCGGCGAGACCCAGAGACGGAAAGAGAGACACTAGGGGGCGCGCGAGTGAGGCAGGCACACCGCACTGGAGAACGGTCAGGCGCGTGACGAAGTTGCAGGGGGAAAAGAGAACGGGAGGGGAGAGTGTCTCCAAATTCACCGGCACCAGCAACGCGGGGTAGTGACCCTCCAAGGAGAAGAACGAGCTCACTTCGTCTTCGGGATCCGCAGTCGACGGACTCTTGGCGGCCTCGGCCTCAAGGGTGCAAGCCTTCGGTTCGTTTTTGTCTTGGACGTACGACAGCGGAAAAACTGCATCCGTGCTGGAGAGAACGTCACCGTCTAGATCTTTCCCTTCTTTTTCCTTCCGCCCGGTTGCTTTTGTCTTTTCTTCGTCTCCAGCTTTATCCTCTGCATGCGCTGCTCCCTTCTTCAAAGTCGCCTTCACGCCCGACTCGCCTTCCACGCTAGAGTCGCCGGTCTCCGTGTTGACCTCTTCTTTCTCCGCCTTCATCTCTTGGGCGGTGCCCTGAGTCGCGGGACTGGTCTCTGCGGGGGCGTTGGAGGACTGTCTCCCCTCGAGACGGGCGCGCCTCTGGCAGGCGAGGAGATACCTCTGGAGCGGCTGCAGCCCCACAAGCAGGTAGAGACGCCCGTGAAGAGTGCTCCGGACGTCCCTGCGACTGAGAAACTGCGTGCTCCACCAGCCGCCTTCCTGACACGTTTTGCTGCTCTCAATCACACAGAGGCGACCCTCAAGGACAGCCAGAAGCCAGACCTTGGAGGTGAGGGTCGCGGGCCTCATGAGGGAGACCCGCACCGCATCGGCCAGCACAGAAAGGTCTTTGCAGGGAAGCAGACGGGATAAACACCCTGTTGTCGGGGCAGCGGAGGCCGACGCGTGGATCGAAGAGTTTGAAGCACCCGACACTGCGGCCTCCACCTTCTTCTCCGGCTGGCCCGTCCCCGACACAGCAGAAGCGGACTCAAGGCCCTCGCCAGGCCGGCCACCGTTTGCATCTGCGCCGAGGAACGAGGCAAGGAGATCTCCGTCTTCGTCGGGAGTCGCGTCAGCCTCCTCTGTCGCCTCTTCGTAGGTTGCAGGAAGAACGTATCGGTCGTCTGAGATTTCGTCGAAGATCGCTGCGACCCCCATCAGGAGGTCCCGACGAAACAGCTGGAGGCCCTGCGTAAAGGGGAAGGTTGGTGGGGAGCCCGGTGTGCCGGGCCCACCCCCAGCCCCCGCCCCCGGCTTCATTTTCTCTTCCGCTTTCCGAGCACTCGCGTTTCCCTTCTCAGTCACCGGCTGAGACACCGGCGAGTCTGTCTCCGACTTCTTTTCAGAACGTTTCTCCGCCTCTCCACTCGAGGCGCCTCCGTCTGCCTGCCTTCGTTTCTCCGAGAGCCCCGACTCGCCTTCTTCCCGCGCCTTCGTGGGTCCACCCGTTTCGCCCTCTGTCGAAAGTGTCTCCCTACCGGGGGCCCCAGCGGCGTCGCCCTGCAGCGTCCGAAGGTGCTCGAGCTGGTTCTGCAGGTGCTGGTTGGCGGCCTGGCTGTGGAGAATCTGGAGAAGAAGATGGAATCTGTGTACGGCTTTGAGAAACGAATTGAGGAGATGCGCAGCCCTGCCTAACTCGTAGAGGTAGACGAGCCATGTGGCGCTTGATACCTTCGCCGCGAGGTCGATGGCAGGTTCCCCGTCAGGGCCTCCTCCTGTGCCGGCGCCGCCTGCAGCCCCGGCAGACCCACCCGGGGTGCCCTGAACGGCGAAGCTGCTTCCACCAGGCCCGACGCTGTGAAGGTAAGCTGCGTTGGTTCTGGGGTAGTCGTAGACAGAAAGCAAGTCGTCCCAGACGCCTCCGTGGCAGAACGAGGAGATGATCCGCTGCGCCGCCTCCGACCGCGGCTTCGGGACCGAGGAGACCAGCAACGGGGACGAAGAGGCGCCGAGCGACAGCGGGCTGCATGCGCTGGCCGCGGCCTTCGCGTTCGTGGGTCCCGCGCCCAAGAGAATCGCCGAGGACGCCAACGCCTGGTGTTCGTGGGGAAACCCCGCGGGGGCTGGCGCCTGGTGCCGCAGCCCGCGCTCCTCGCCGGGGGCCGCCAGGAGCGGCCGCGGGAACGCCCCTGGAGTCCCAGCCGCGCCTGACGGCGAGCAACAGATGAAGATCGACTGCGAAAGACACGACCGGTTCCGAAGGTGAGCAAAGAACTGCAGCAGCGAGAGCAGCAACGGAAAAAATGACGGAAGAATTGGGGCCGGCAAACCTACCATCGGCGCCAGAAACCCCAGGGGACTGACCAGATGCGCCGAAGCCCCCCAACCTGTCGAGTCCGCTTTCTTCTCGCCGCGCAAAAAGTCTGTCTCCGGGGAGTCTTGCGCGGCCCTTGGCTGAGCCCCTGCGCACTTCATCTCTTCGCCTGTCTCCCGCATGTCCAGAGGCCCGGCCTCATCAGGCCCACTCCTCTCTCCACTCTGGTCGCTTCCTCGACTCTGACTGTTGCGTTGGCCGCCGTGGCAGAAGTAGACGGCGAGAATCATCCAGACGATGCTGGGGAGACCGCCCTCCTTCATGGTGGGGAGCTTCCGGTTTCTGACCCAGACCTTGAGGAGGCGCATGAGGGGTCGGAGCTGAGGGCGTTGCTGGAGAACGAAGCTGAAGAACTCGGAGTGCCAGATGCTGTTGCTAGTGTTGACGCTGATGTCGCAAACGACGGACGCGTCGGGTGTTCTTAGCGTGAGAATCGGTACGCGCGCTGAATCCACGAGTTGCAGATGCACCGTCCGCAAAGGCCAGTCGCTCCCCAGGGCCGACTCGCCTGCATGCGCGAGTTGCTGCTGCACAGCTTCGATCATCGAACGCAAGTGCTGGAGGATGCCCCGAGCGTCGGTCGCAGGCGCGGCCCGGTCCAGCAGAACGACGTCCAAGTCGCTCCCCGCGGCGTCCACGTCATACGCCGTGCTCCCCGCCAGGTACAGACTCACTTCACTTCCCAAGATGTTATGGACGAAATGCACCAGCGAATTGTACAGCAGACGCTTCTCGTCCCGCGCCGAAGCCGTCGGGGTCACATGGTGCAGCAGCTGCTGCAGCAGCTGCTCGGAGAGAAGCAGAATCCGACACACTTGGTGCGGAGGCGAAGCATACGAAGAAGACGGAACTGACCCACTCCCCAGGCCAACTGCCCCCGGAGCCGCGCCTGCACTTCCTTGCACCACAGCAACGCGCTCAGACGCCCCTGGGAGAAGAGCAGTGGAACGGGGACAAGTCGACGCAGGAAGCGACGCAGAAGGGGGAAAAGAAGTAGGAGAGGAGAGAGAAGGAAGAGAGGAAAGCGAAGCACGAGGCGGAGGAGGAGGAGAGGGAAGACAAGCAGAAGAGGGAAGACAAGCAGAAGAGGGAAGACAAGCCGAAGAGGGAAGACAAGCCGAAGAGGGAAGACAAGCAGAAGAGGGAAGAGAAGAAGAAGAGGGAAGAGAAGGGGGAGGAACACACGAATCTTGAGAGGAGACAAAACGCCCCACAGTGCCTGAAGAGTCGGAGACACGGCGACTCGGAGGGGCGGGAGGCACCGGAGGACAGCCAGGCAACACTGGAGAAGACACCCGAGGGGAAGGAGACAGTGACGACCCGTTCCGCTCACTTCCTGCACCCACTCCGGCTGCCAAGGAGCCTTTGGTTTGGCCAGGAGCCACAGCTCCACTAGGCTGTGTTTCAGTATCCGATTGCGCCAGCGAGGCGTGTCGCTCTCCCGCGGGCTTTCTGGACGTGCCCTCTTCTTCCCCTGTGTCTTCGTCCCCCCTGTCCACCCCGATCTCCACTCGCGAAGGCCCTCCGTCTCCACTGCGTCCCGGACCTAGCCCCGACGGCACGGGAGGACCCGAGGAAGCTGAAGGCGCCGAGGTAGCGCCTGCCTCAGCAGCAAGCCGGGTGGCGCGTCCAGGGGGGAACGCAGGAAGGTTGCGTCCTGCATCCGAGAGGGCTGTCCCCTGAGAGGTGAGGAGCTGGCGCTGTAGCTGCTGGAGTTGGTGCTGGTGCCGCAGTTGGTACGATAGCTCCTGCAGCGATTTGTGAACTGCAGGAATCGGTTCTCGCTGCAAAGACGCGTTGCTGGCTCGTCTGCCAGTCCCCGGAGAAGTCCCGCGGGAGACCTGCGGACCCGCCGCGGCTGCCTCCGCGTCGGGTGCCGGGGGGACGCTCACGGGAGGCGCGGGACTCACGACGAAGGGCGCTGGCGTCGGACTCGGCTGAGGCTGGATGGGTGCGCAGCCCGCGAATGGCGCCACAGGCACCAGCGGCGCAGCAGGCCCGGGACCGCCTCCGGAGAACGCTGCAGGGACGGCGGGGGGGGACTGATCAACCGGAAAGAAGGGGAGAAAAGGCACAACGGGGTTCATCTCCACCGGGGAAAGACTCGCCCTGGGAGGCCGCGATGCAGCCAGGGTCGCCTGGTGCAGAGAAGGTTCAACAGGCACCAGGAGCTGCTGGGGAGCCACCGGGACGGTTTGGGGGGGCGAGGCAACGCCGGGGCGGAGATGCGGCGCCGTCGCCTGCAGAAAGAGCTGCTGTTGCTGAAGAAGAATCTGAGGGGGCAGGCCCACAAACGGCGGCGGCCTCGGACTCGGCCCCCGCTCCGGAGACAGTTTCTGTGGAAATGGAAATTGCTGAGGAGACACGCCGTGAACTGGAGGCGTGGGCGCCTGCGCCGCGACCTCGCTGGGGCCGATCCGCGCGCCCGCATCGCCCACGGGGGGCGGGTAGACCGGGGCCGTCCGGGGGGATGCGCCGGTCGGGCTCGGAGACAAACCCGCGACCGCGGCCCTGCCGGGTGTCTCTGAGATTGCTTTGGGCTCCCTGGGCCCGCGTGCGGTGCGCAAAGGCGACTGGGCTTTGCCTGGGGGTGAAGACGACCCTCCGAGCCGCGGCGGAAGCGCAGCGTCGCAGGCTGGAGACGTTCCAGGGGAGCTACTCCCTGGGATGGGGTACGCGGGGAAGACCGTGGGATGAAGAGGCGAGCGGCACTCCCCCAACGAGTGCCTCTGGCCCTCTTGGCAGCGACGCCGTCTCTCGCGTTCCCGCGTCGAACCCATCCTCCGCCGACCTCCACTCTCGTCGCCAGAGAACTGAGACGGAGAGGAAACGGACTCGTCACCGCTAGTTGCTTGAAAGCTGCAGCGCTTCGTCTGCGGGGAGGGACTCACTTCTAGCCGGCCATCGTCCGAGGTGCGCGCACCCGGGCAAAAGGACCGCCGGTGCGGCTCCGAGACAATCGACGCCAGAGACAGGCGCCGCGACCCCAAGTTGGGCTCCAAGCCCGACCCCTCCGGAGACAGCGCCCCAGCAGGGACCTGCGCCCTGGCCCTGGAGGGCCGCGGGGCCCGCGCCTCGGAGACTGGCAATCGGAGACTCTCTGGAGCTGCACCGGGACAACTGTCGTTCGCCGTCGCCCGCATAACAGGACTCCTGCACTCAGAGTGTGGCATGTCGGGATCGTTCGACTCAAGCTGCACCTGTCTCTTCTCTTCTCGCGTGCAAGTCACGCCCGAAAGCTCCGACTCTGTCTGAGCGCCGAGAGGGCTTTCCTCGTCCTGTGGAGACCCCGTCACCAAATCCGCCTCTGCTTGCTCGAAGCCTCGAGAAGCGCAAGAAGTCCCGGCACTCCGGTCGCTCTCCAACGTCCTCCATTCGCCTTCCCTGCCCACTTGTTCCCTTGCAGGCCGTTCGGCTGCCTCGCGAATGGCTCCCGAGGCTTCTCCGCGCGTTCCAGCTTCTTCCTCTCTCCCCCAGCCTTCACGGTCGTCGTCGACCTCGCCTCGCGCCGCGTCGCTGTCTTCTTCGCCTCGTCCCGCCTCACTTAAGTCCTCTCGAGAGGCATGCGATGAAGGCCCAGGCTCGACTGCGTCCGTAGCCAGTGCAGAGCCTCGACTCAGGCCTCGCTCTCCGTCCGCCTCCTCGCGTTCTCCGCCGCGAACCACGCCCTCGGAGGCCCTCAGAACTGCCTCTGCGAACGGCCTCAGATCCGGCTCGAGCAGGCGGCTGCCCCGCGCACTATGGAACTCAGCCAAGTCGTCGCCGCCAGCACCAGGCTCGCCCTCCCGCAAGCAACTGGAGGCCTCTGCCCCCGCGCCCGCGGGCTCGCCGCCGTCCACAGTGAGGGCCTCCCTCGGCGTGTGAAAGGACGAGGTCGGCGCTGACGCCAGCTGACCGTCGCACTGCGAAGCGGACGCCAGCAACACCTGACTGGCCTCCGGGGAGTAGAACGAGTCCTGGGCGCCGCCGCGACCTCCCGCCGTTGCAAACTCTCCAGGCTCGCGCCTCGACGCAGGCGCCGGGACCCCACGGCCGAGCGGCGGGGCCTGCGGGCTCGCGCGAGATTCGGATGGCCCTCCGGAGTCCGCGAAGGAGTCTCGAGCTTCCACAGGAGTCCAGGAACAGCTGAACGAAGTTGCAGGCTCGTCGCCGCCACCTGAAGCCCACTGGGACGCGGCGCGAGGAGAAGAAAACGAGACAGGACAATTTTCTGCAGACAGAAACCTGCCTTCCTGCTTCAAATTCTCCTCCTGGACCGCAAAACTGAACCGGGACTCCTCGCTCGCCCTCTCGCCCCCCAAGGAAGGCACGAGGCTTGCGGGTTCCTCTTCTTTCTTCGACTCGCTGGAAGTTGGACTGCTTTCAAGGAGACGCTTTTCTCCAGAACGACGGCGAGACGCATGCTCACTCTTTTCACATGCGTCTCCACAGGCTCGCTTCGGCTCTGCCTCTGTCCCGGTATCTCCTTCCCAGCTTCCTTGACTAACTGAATGTGCGCTTTCATGCGACGACGCAGCGTCCCCGTGGGGCTCCGCCTCCGCTTCTGTTATGTCTCCTCGCTCTTCCTCGCTTCCCCGTCCCCTGCCTGGTTGCTGTCGCAGCCGGGCACAAGGAAAGGAGACAGCAAACGGCAGCTCGAAGGGCGCTTGTTCTCTCTGCTCCCCTTCTCTGTTGTCCACAGGCGAATCACACGCCACAGGTCTCGCACAAGTCACCTCGCTGTCTCCTGACGCCCTTCCAGTCTCTCTCGAGACCCGCTTCACGGAACCTGGGCTCCCGGGGGAAGAGCCGGAAGGAGTTGAAATTCGAGCAGAGACTGCATGCGACTGAGCTGCATCACCACCCCTATGTCTACCGTCCCCTCCCTCCTCGGCTACATGGTGCGTGTGCACAGAGGCAACTCCAAGATCTGGACGACATTGGGGACTTGATACATGCGACAGAACGGGGGTTCTAGTCCCCATACCGCGGAGCTCCTCATTTTCCGTTCCAAACTTTCTGCCCAGACTCTGAGTCCAAGAAGCGACACCATCTCTCTCCCTATCCGTTCCACTTGGAAGCGAAGAGGTTGTTTCTTCGCTTCCCTTTTCGCCTCGATCCTCGGGTGGCCTCGACAGTCTAGGGGAAGCATCCACGTTCGCGGGAGAAGCCGCTGGAGAAACTGAAGGAAGAGACTCTCCACTCTGTCGACTGGCTCCCTCCCGTCTGTCCCTTCGCTGCTCTCTCGGAAAGGAGTCCTCTCCCGCTCGCGTTGCTTGCAACTCGTCTCCCAGCTCGGAAGTGGACGCATCGTCTCCGCGCCGAGGCCTTCCTCCGCTCGCCGAAGGCTCAGCAAGCGTGGAACGAGGCGGCGAGGCGGGGGCCGAAAACGACGAGAGACTCGAAGAAGAAAGGAGAGGCGGCAAGGGAGAGAGAGGATCGGAAGGCGCCTGCGGCGAGGAAGAAAAGGAAGAGCCAGACAGAGCTGAAGACGAGGGAAACAAAGCGGCAGGCAGAGAAGCACTGCAAATGGACGCCGGACAAGTCGAAGAAGGCGAAGTGTGTTCGAGCCCGGGGGAGACAGACAGTGTGGACAGCAGATTTGAGTCTCCACGCACCTGCCTCGAAGAGGAAAGAGAAGAAGATCCGACAGGAAAACTCTGCTTTTCCTGTTGAGCTCTCCTCCCCGGAGACGCGTGCTGGTCTTTGGTCGGACTCAGCTCTCTGCTGCCTCGAGGAGAGCGTTCAGAAACGGAAGAAACGGCGACAGGCGTCAGCGAAGAAAAGGGAGACGAGCTTCTTACGTCCTGCTCTGCGGGAGAGGCCTCCATTGTGCCTCGTGTGGCTGGCCACTGCCGCTCGGCCGGACAAACAACAGACAAGCGAGACGAAGAAGAAGACGAAGGAGCAAAAGAAGACGGCCAAAGAGACGGAGACAAAGAAGACGGAGACAAAGACGAAAGGTCAGAAGATCGGCGTGAACAGGATGCACTCGCCTGAGAGCCTGCGGGAGATTGCTCGCGAGGTGACCTCCGTTTTTCAACAGTTCCATGGGGAGACGCCACAGACGAAGAGGCATCTTTCGTCTGGAGGCTGGGCGTCAGGGAGACTCCTTCGGTGACTGATGCACCCGAGGGCGTCCCTGACGGCCAGAGAGGCTGCAGAGCTCCTGCGTCTGGCTCTCCCCATTGCTCTGCTCCACTCGCGCGTCTGTCTCCGGTGTCTCCGCACACGTCCCCCGCCTCGCTGCCTCGCGACAGACGGCCCGGCGAGACGGCGGGAGAAGACGAGGGGGCGGACTCAGGATCTTCTGCCTTCTCTGCGTCCGCGCCTCTCCGCGCGCTCGGCTCTGTGCCATGAGAGAGAGAACTGGGCGAGAAGCATAACCGCACCGGATCGCTGGAAGTCGACAGAGCAGGGGAGGCAGAGTGGGGGGAGGCGCAACTTGCAGCGTCAGCTGCTCCAGAGGAGGAGCCCTCGAACATCGCTCTCCAACATCCGCGTTAGACGGTCTATGGCTCGCTTCAACCTCTTCTCGATCTGTGCGTCCTTCACGTACGCTCTCTGTGCGGAGGCCAGCGTCGCGCCTTCTCGAACTTCGCCACAGACGGACTCGGGACCCCGAGTCCCGCAGTAACTTTTTCCTGTCCTTCCTTTGGTACAGAAGGCGGAGACAGCGACTGCGAAGAGCCTTCAGACACACAGGCGGAGCAAATGGGCGGCGACGGAGCGCAAAAGACGCGACGCCCCCCTCGGCTGCACACAGCAGAGTCCACGCGCGAAGAGGCAAGACGATCAGACAGACCGACGAGGCCACCCTCGCGGGAGTCTCCTCTTTTTTGGAGGCAAATCCTGACTCCGTTTCGAAGACTGCGGTTCAGAGTGGACAGAGAGAGGTGAACGGCGGGGGCCCTACGGAAGAAGAAAGCCTGCAGAAGAGGACGACGGTCGCTCTATATTCGGACTGAAGAAGAGTCGAGAGAGCGGCGTTCCGAGTCGGGAGATTCTCCAGAGACGTTTTTTTGATTTTTCAAATGGAAAGGGTGACGGCGAGGACGAAGAACACTCTATGGCGGCTCCGGTCTTTTTCACGGCGCGACGCAGGTGTATTTCCACATCCGCGAGGAACTTTCTCACTGACGAAGCGAGACGATTCTACCTTTTTGGTACGGAGACGTCGGGCAGAAAACGGACTCAGAAGGCCTGAGAACAGGCGAGGTTCTCGTACGTTCACTCGGCCGAAGCCAGTCGCGCGAAACTGCAAACTTCGTGATTCTTCGTTGGAAACTACACACGGCCGAGGCTCCACAGAAGTCGACGCCAGCTGTGAAGCGAGCGTTGCGCGTTTAGACCCTCCCATGTCAAGAGAGGGCTCTAGACAGGAACGGCTCTTTGCATCTCGACGCAGACGTCTTCTCGCAGACACGAAGACGATTGGCCGTCGAAGGTTGAACCTGCAGCAAACAAAGAACGGCAAGTTCCCACATGCACCAACAAATCAAGCCCGATAAGTATGTAGCACGGACACAGCAGAAACGACACCACCGGCGCCGCCTCGGAAATCATCGCTTGAAGAGGTCCGGGGACAACAGAATCACCCGGTCTACTACCTTGTAGAAAACGCAGGACAGTCCGTCATGTTTTGCCGAAACGCCATCTCAACAGCCAGTCTACGCATGCTCGTGGCGCTGTGCGCCGGCCTCTGGACAAGCCTAGTCTCTGACGGGCGTTTCGTTTATTTCTGGCGCGCGAGCTGTCTGAAGGAAACTCATCTCGGCGCGAATTAAAGCGACCTATCTCCACGTCACCGGGATGTCAACACACAAAACATAGTGAAAACCTTCAGGGAGAGACTTCAGCTGGGACGAGCAGTAGGCAGGCGCTGTCAGTGGACGCACTTGGACAGGAAACCCCCAAGACGGTCGCGAAAAAACGGGGAGGCAAAGGAGGACAACACGGCAGCTCATGTCCCTCGCGTGGAGCACGAGAGCAGACTCAAGCGGAGAAGGAAGTTGAACGAGACGAGCGGAGAGAGGCGGCTCGTTTCCAAACAAGGCGTAGACACACTCTGTGCATCGGCGACAGGAAAGTTCTCACGACAAAAGATGCAGAATCACTTCGAAGCAGCTTCAGAAAGGAAGAGACGCAGAGGTGCAAAATGTGAGACTTGACCTGCCCGGTGTCAAGGTGCGAGAAAGTGCATGAGGCGAGGTTCACGAAGTGGTGGCGGCTCACTTCACAGAGCGGCAGAAACCGCAGGAAAATTGGACACGAGTCAAAGGCAAGAAAAATCAATGGAAGAGATCGCGTCGACAAAGACGAGACAACTTCATTACGCTTCGGGTCGTCCAGCCACACACATATTTTTAAAGGCGGCGCACAGCCGAGAGACAGACACCAACAACGAGTTCGTTGAGGCAAGGAATTCCGTCGCGTGGACATGCACCGCAAGAAAAGTTGAGGAAATGCGTTGTTGTCCGCGATACTGTGGAGTGAACAGATGGAGCACGCACGATGTGCGGTGACGACATCTTTCTCCCCGGCGCGGATTCGAGGAAGCTGAGCGACGCAAGCGCCTAAATGTCTCAAAGTCACGGACTTACCAGATACAACAGAGCAAGGCTCCCACGAAGTCGAAGTGAGGCGACAGAAAACGGATGTGAACGATCTCGAAGCTGCCTCCAGTCGCGAACGCGACACTGCGGCAGGAGACGTCGACCGGGAAAGCATTCACCCTTGAAAGAAAAAAACCTTCATTCTTGGAAGGGGCAGAAAACCGGGACGCGGACACTACTCATTCCCTCGATCCGCGTAGAAAATGTTTGTTCTCCCTTTTCCTCCACTCTCTGCGGTTTTTCTTTTGGGGCAGATGGAGAGCGAAAGGAGCCTCTCGGGGAAGTGGGCGTCACGCGTTTTTGGAACGGTAATAAGTCGGGGTACAGGCGACGTTCGCAGCTCCCGAAGGCGGCGAATCACGGGGAAAGGCAGAAAAGGAGGCGTTGGAGTTCGTTGCCGTGCCGAAAGTCCCAACAACCCGGTCGCCAAACAGACTGAAGGCAGACAGCTCCAGAAAAAGTGTCAGCGCCTGCCGCGCGAGGACGCGCCGAGAAAATCCAACACACGCCAGAGAGAGGAGGCTGCAGTGCAAAACCAGTCACGAAGTTTTGGCCGCTCAAGCAAAGACACAGAAAAGACCGGCAAATCGGATCGCTGAACTCGTGAAAAGACCCCCGTATTCGTCGGGAACAACTCGCGCTCTCTCCTTGCGTCTGTCTGTCCTTGTCTCTACACACTTTTCCTCAAAACGTGTGCTCTCGGGACCTCTTCCCTGCGCGCACGCAGCGAGCACGTCGAACCACGTGTCCACATTTTCTCTATCCGCATGCAGTTCACGTTTTGCCGTCTTTTTTCGGTTGCCCGCTGTGGCCCCCCGTCATCTGGCCGCCAGAACGCGGGAACACCCGGAGAGAAGCACGGAGATCTCCGCAGACGCGACCCCCCCTCGTTCCCCACCGCGACATCTTCGCGCTACGCATGTTTGCAACCTCCCGAGGCTGTCCGTACTCAAAGAGGAAAACCAGGTGCAACGTTTTCCCTGTGGAGCCGCGTTTTCCCCTGACAGACCGAAGAGGCGCCGTTCCATCCAAGTTTAGTGGACGAAAAAGACGACCTTCTCGAGCGGAGCGCACGCACACGACCTCCGGGCAACTCTGCGCCGCCGCTGGGACAGACCGCGCGCTCCGTTTCCACCCTCGGTTTCAAGAGAGATTTCACGAGGAAACCCGCGTGTCTCCGATTCGAGAGTGGTGCAAGAAGACCACACCGGAAAATCGATGAGAAACTGAGCGCTAGTGGCTATACGAATTGACCGACAGATTCGGTTGAAGGTGACTCGTATAATATGCTGAGCTTCAGCCAGCAGCGGTCTCATTTCAAGAAACCATCCAGGAACGCGGAGAGTCTAGCACTACTGATCTTTCTAAAGCCAATCAGAGTTTTTCCCCTCGTGATTACGAGAGTGACAAAAAACCGTGATTTACAGTCGCTCTAGGCAGACTCCTCCACGGGAGGTCTCTGTCGTTCACTGACAACATCCCGCACTACCACGAGAGTCCGATCGCATCCAATTTGCGAAGGAACCGGCTTCCTTTATTTTGATGGGATGTACCGTGTCGAAAACTATGCATCTGGTTCAAGCTCTGGAGGCGCATGAGGAAGAGGATAGACCAAAGCCTACTGACAAACTCCACCAGCAACCGCTAGGTCTACCTGAAACGTCAGCGACCTGCGTAGACAGCGGTTCGTTCTGATGCTTATGAGTCGAGCAGCTGGCTTCTGGATTACAAACTGAAGTCCAGACAAAGTCTGATTCGTAGCACCAGGACTTTGCTGTGGCCACACAAACGCCAGAGTTCAAACGAGTCATAGAGACTTGTCTTGTTCTCGACGTAAGTCAGAGTAGCAGGCGGCACCTGCACGGTTTGACGGAATGCCGCTGCATTGCTTTCCGAAATGAAAAGCTGACGACAGGCTCCTTTCCATAGGTATAAGCACTTCCTATGTTCGTCACGCACCGAGACGGAAAGATTCTTTACAACAGTGTCTGAATAGAAACTATAGTCAATTTCTGTAGCATTGTACAGAGCCTGGTACGAAGGACAAGGGTTGTCCACAGGCGCGAAGACTGAGAGAGCATCTGTGTCTGAAGCGGAAGCACAGTTCCGCGAAACCAGATGAAACCCACAACTGAATTTCTACTGAAAATGCCTTCCATAAGGTCTTCGACAAGACAAGGGCACAACGGCTGGATCCCGCGGCGGGGTTTCACGCAAGAGCTGAAGGGGCACAAACCGGACATTACGAAGGGTCGAATTGCGTTGGTTTTCCAGATATCCGCCCTGGCGCTCTGCAAATAACTCCGTGTTGTGTCGAGCCAAAATCGATCCTGGAGAACGTGTGTCCACGTTTCCTCGACAGTCCGCTGTCGGCTTGCTGCTCCCGCTCCTGCCCCAAAAGCGCTTTCTCGTGAGCCGTTGCCAGCAGGATCTTTTACTTCTTTTGTTGTGTTCCTTCCGTTCTTTCTTCGTCAAAGTCATGTTCGCCTAACCATCTTGCCATAGCCTGGCTGTGAGAACCGGTCTCTTCCCCGCGCTCGCGTCTCCCGCGTGCTTGTCGTTGCCGCATCGCCCGTTGCGCCGCCGGAATTTATCTTTGTTCTTGAAACGTTTTCTAGGTTTGTTGTCGCAGGAGCAGTCGTCGAGTCCGCGGCCTTTTTGGCTTTTCTCGCGGCCGTCTTTGTCGTTTCTTCCTCGCGACCCTCTTGTCTCTCGACAGCGCAAGTCGCTAGCCCGCCACGTTGTCTGGGAGTCGGAGCGTTTCCGCGATAAAAGGCTTTTTTCTCCCTTTTTTTCCACGAAGGTGACTTCTCCTCGATTTAACTTGTTCTGCATTCGTGAAGCTCCCTCGCGAGCTGTTTTTCGCAGTGTCTCCCTCTGTTCTGAGGATTAGTACCAAGCACCGCGGCAACGACCACGCGCAAGGGTGGGTGACCAGGCGAGGCGAGCAGACGAAGACGGGAAAGACGGAGAAAGAGAGAGTGCAAAAGAAAATGTGACAGAGTACTTAAAGTTCATTTTTTTCTGTGCTCTCCACTTTTTAGCGGTATGTCGTGGAACAAGCGCAGCGCCGAACTCCTGAAAGCCCAATGAATCGCCTCTCTACGTGAGTCAGGTGTCCGCGCAGGTTTCAAGGATTTGCGTTTGTTCTGGGGCAAGTGGCTTCGTACGAATCATATGCTTTCGTCCAGGCGAAGTCCTACCTTTTTCTGTACCTCCAATGCCTCAGTTATGACTTCTCCTTTCCCCCTGCGTCCCATGTGCGCGTTCGGGGACCTTTAATGTTCTACCCCCGTCGATCGCCAGTTTCTCTGCCTTCGTGTTTGGTCGGTTGCGCCTTTCTCTCACTGGCAGCGCGTTCGTTGCCTATTCATATCCAGCTGCTCCACTTTTTTCGTTTCACGCGTGATCTATGGATTACTGCCATCACTCCCCCTGGACACCCGCCTGTCCCTGGAGCCTCCTGTTCTCTTCCGGAGGAAAACAGGTTTTCTCAGCAGACAAAAACGAGCTTATTGACTTCTTTTTCTCTTGGGTTAATGACTCGGATACCGCTTCTAGGCGACAGACGGGTCGCACTTTCTGTGACTGCCACCCTTCGTCCTGCTGTCATTAGAGTTCCCAGTGAGCGCTACCTTTCATGCAATTGGACAAAGCCTCCAATTGCATCGACATGGACGTGCGTGTGTGCCTGCATCCGTGTGAGTGTTGAAGGTATCTTTTCACATACACAGAGCGCGTTGTGGGAGGAGGCAGTTCTGGACATGTGGATTCCGTTCACTGAGAGAACATGGACATTCCTTAAATGTAGAAGGTCGATTCTGTGCGGCTGAGAGCCCGTTACCTCTCCATCAAGTTTTGGACTTCTTCGAAGTCATTTTTCCGTTTTCCATCCTCAGTTGTTCGAGACATTTCGTCTCTGGGGTGTCCCCTGGTTCCGTCGGGGATCGGACTTGAGATTTTCGGAGTCAACAAGAGCCGGGCAAGAGACGGAGAGTCTCAGGATATGCGGAGGAGCGCTTCGTTCCAGAACATGTTCATCGCTGGTCTCTTTTATTCACCCGAAGCTGCAAAAGAAGAGCTTTAGGCGGCCCTTTTGAACCTCGTTTGCTTACTGCGTCGCCGTTGCGGCGACTTACCTTTCGCGTTTCCTATCCCTCCCTCCTTTGTTCCGCTTTTCTGGCTCTCTCGGCCGTGAGTCGTTTTCCTGTTGCTGATTTGGTCCTTCATGGGCAAATGTGTCAACGGGGAGCATTCTGCATGGACGCGAGTTGTTTCCTGTGCGCATATCGATGCACATATCGGTGCTCTTCCCCTCCAGGCTGAGTGCGACATGTCTTTGCTGCTCAGCAGATTCTTTCGCGTCTCCTCTGCCGGGCCTCGTGCTCTCTCTTTCTCGCCCGTTGCTCCGTCCCCTCCGTGTTTTCCGTCGTCTTATGATGCCTCAGTTGTCGTGAATGCTTTGCTTCTCTCACGGACTGTGGCGTTCTGTGCCTGTCCGCTTCGAATCCAAGGTTTCCCCAAGCTGGGATGTTAACTCACTGCAGACTGTGGAAGTGAAGGTGTTCCATGAGGTTCCGCCTTTGTTCCTGGAGCGACGAGAGTCGAAGCGGTCACTCTTGTTCTTTGGAAAGCATCGGAAGAGCGTTCACTCCGTGATTCTGTGATTCGTGGTGAGTTCACCTTTCTCCCGCCCTCGCGTGGAGCAGTTCGCATCACTGTGGCTTTGTCCTGTCGCCTTTTTTTCCAAAGAACCGCGTTCCTCCGTTCTGTTGTTTCGGGTGAGAACTCGCGGCGGACTGAGCAAACGACAGCGTCCGTCACCTCTGCGTGCCAGGGAACCGCGCCGTCGTCAACACAGCCTTCTTCTCGTCTACACGTTTTCTCTTTACGCGTCGGGGACATGAGTGCGTCCAAGGAAGAAATCTGGTTGCGCTTTATCTTCCCCAACCACGATGGAGCAACTGTGGAGGCGACCTACACAGTAAGGACGCAAACAGAGATCCCAGGAACGAATCCCGTTTACTTGCCTGTGTCACTCTTCACAGCTCTTCCGTGCCTCTCTATGTATATGTATATCCATATATATATGTATATATATATATATATATATGTGCATGTGTGTGTATGTTCATATGCGTGTGCGAAGTCAAAGTGACAAGAAGCTTACTGTTGTGTGACACGGGTCCAGCCGTATGCGAATCTTTATTAGACATGTATAAAAAATAGATTCATCTCTACGCTTGTGTGTGTGTATGTACGCGGCATCTTGCACATGCATGCGGTCGTATCCGTGCGTCTGTCTAAGTGTATCTGTGCGGGTATCCGCGATGCTTTTTTGCTTCGGTGGATTCGGGAATGCGTGTCTCGCGAGTGCCGATTCTTTCGTGAAGTTGCAGTTTCTGTGTTTCTTCTCGTTGGCACGAAGAGACTAAAGGCACTCCTGTTTAGTAGGAAATAAAAATCAGCGTTTCTTTCGGCGGACAGGAGCTGTTAGGCGAGTCTGAGAACGGGAGAAAACCGGCTTCTCTGCCGCTTGCGGGGCGGGGCCGTCCTAGGATCTTGAAATTGTTTTCGGTGTCCTTCACAGAAAGACGGATAGCAAGTCGCTTTTTCTGTTTTGCGTTTCCTCCTTGTTTCCTTCCCAAGAGTGCTCGCCATAGAGACAAAATGGCATGACAAGTCTCTGTTTCCGTGTGCACTTTCTGCTTCTTCTCTTGAAACATGATGATTCCTGCGTCGTTGTCTCGCTGTGTTTCTTTGCAGAAGGGCACAACGGTGCGAGAGGTAAAGAGCGATGTGCTCCTCCATCGTTGGAAAGACTCTTTTGCCTCTCCGGAACGCGTCGCAAAGTTGCGCATGTTTTATCGGGGGCGAGAGCTGAAAGATGCCTGGCAATTGAGAGATTGCCGCTTTCCCCAAGATGCCGACTACCCTGCTGCTTGTCATCTCTTCGTGGTTCTGCGGGGTTCGGAGAAAGCCGCAGATCACGCAGGAGCAAAGGCCTCGCGGTGTTTCTGTCAAATATCCTAGCCGGAGAGACGCGTAGAAACAAGTGAAAAAGCAAACTCAGAACAAGTAGTGGACCTTTCCGCTCGCCGTGTCTACGTAGAGAGAATCCCCGAGGTGCGGGTGGACTGCAGGTTTCAGCTTGGTGTTTTGACCCTCTTCACCGATATCCCCACGCAGAAAAACGCGAAAGTTTAGAGAACTGTGTGAAGATAAATGCACATCAAGGATGAGACACTCTTCGTCACGCTGCATCGGCTGCACACGCTGAGTTCCTGAAAAGCAATCGTGTGGGGAGGATCTGCAGGCCGGTGGAGAGGCGGGAAGAGCATTGGGAAAGACCTTTTCAGGTCTTCACAAGCCTGTGTGTTTAGACACGCATTTGAGTCCAGTGTACCTCTCGACGGTTGAGGGGGACTCGGCGCCAAGATGGAATCTTTGGTGGAAGGGGAGGGGGCAGATACGAGTCTCCGACGGGAACGGGGCGAGACTCCATGCTCAGGAGAAAAACGCGAGCCGGATTTCCGCGATTGCGTCCGGTCTTGTTCTACCAGCTTCATCAAAATTTTAATTCTTTTGGTTCGAAAGGTCTGTTCTGTTTTTACGATGGGATGTTCGAGGAAAAGCAACTCACAGGTGGACGTCTTTTCTTTTGAAGTGAGGTGAGAGGGCATGCTTTGATCGCCGGTTGGAATGCTCCCCCCCCCCTCTCTCTCTCTCTGTCCAAGGTCTGTCAACGCTGCCTTTGAGTCGAAAAAGAGGGAAAGGTTCACAGAAACGCAGTTCCTGTTTCTTTGATTTTGGTCTCCCTTTGCACACACACATGAGAGGAACTCATGTCCGCCACAGAGACGCCCAGCAGGCTTTGTGGGTACGGCTGTGTGTATGCGGGAGAGCAGGCACTCCGGGGGGATGGTGGGCAACGTTCAGCGGTTGTCAATTTCACAGAGGTAGAGCGAGAACAGTTCCGCATTCCCTGATTACAGACTCGAGTTCTGTCAAGAACGAGGAACTCACAGAGGCGGCGCAGCCGCCGCCTCGTGCAGGTTGTGAAGCGCGTGACTTCCCGAGTGTGTCAAGACCATGAGAACTGCGAGGTGTTGGAAGGTGGGCGGGCCGGGGAAAGAGATGTCGATTTTGCCAGATGTCGCTTTTTCCACGCGAGCGGGATGCGGTGGGTGGCTGCAACAAACGAACGTGGATCCATGTCGGCTTTTGCAGTTGCCTCGTCACTTTCGCGGACGCAGCTGCGCCGCCAAGCTGCAAATGCTAGACTGGATCACAGGCGTCACGCGTCCCCACAGCGTCAGAAAATGACGAGGCAGCTGCTTGGAGCATCAGCATCACCGAACTGGGAGTGCCGGTGTTTCCAGGCATACACTTTTTCTTCGACCAGCAAGCACAATGGGAGGCGAACTGGAGCATTGCCGGCCAGTTCCTTCACACGCCTCCGCTGGGGTTGACTACAAGTTGTCGAGCTCACGCAGCTCCTGGATGCATTTGATTCGCTTGAAGTCGCGGTCAGTCCGGCAGACAGAGGCTTTTCGACTATGTTTGAAGAAGGTTTGTCGCTTTTGCCGTGTCGTACCTCGAAACGAGGGGAGGGACTGGGAAGGAGCCGGGCAGTGTTCTCCGGTCCTGTCACGGGAACAGATGGATTTTCGAGCTTCCTTGACATGGATCTGCATGAAAGGAAAGTTGCGGAAGCTCTGTGTGTCGCGTCGGCACCCTAGTTCTTCACGAGCCACCGTGAACTGTGCAAGAGTGGTAAAGATTAAAGCAAAGCAGCTACCCTTCGTGTTTCGGTGCCTCCGTGCGCTTCAGCCTTTCGGTCTACTCGTGCAGACGGTTCTACGTAAACGCGTTTTTCCGGCTGATTGTTTCGTGGCGCTGGTCTCTAAATCTGGAGGTTGGCGTAGAGGTAAAAGTGAGGATGTGACAACCACACGGCTGTGCATGCATCTGTTTGCGTAAACGCGATGAACACGGAAACGTGAGAGGCGCAGCTGCACTATTGCATACGCCCTTTCGACGATGAAGGCAACAAAGACTTCCCTCGGTCTGACGACACAAAGCCGGGAGAAAGCGGAGACAAATTCACGGGAAGTTCGTGACCTCCTGCCTCGTTCTGTTTGGAAGATTTTGTGGCTCGTGCTCTTACGGAGCGGGCTGTTCTCCACACTCTGTTTTCGCGTCCCAGTGTCCTGCATGCTTTACATCTTTGCATTGTGTTTCACCGACACAGCGGGAGGATTCCTTTTATTGCAGACTTTTCGACTTTAGGGTCTCTCGCTCTGTCCAAGTCGCAAGACTCCGTTGAGACGACTTCGACAAGGGGTGGCTTTGCAGATTTTCACGCTTTTCTGACAGGTTGCCTTCTCACCCTCTGGCGTTTGTAAAAGTCGAAGACAGACGCGGAAGTGCTCAGTTGTGACCGAGTTTCTTTAGTGAACCTGCCGCCGGTTAAAGTGTGTCGAGGAACACTGACAGGAAGCAGAAAAACGAAAGTTTCTTAGAGAAAGTCCGTGATACTTTCGGAGATAAAGGATGTTCAGGGACCAGTGCAATTAGGAGACCGAAGTCGTACGCTGAATTCAGAAATAGAGCGTTGGGCGCTCGGAAGACGCACCCTTTTCCACGCCGCTGTTCCCGGTGTGTGGAGCTACGCGACACGACGTTTCTTTTTACGAGAGATATTTGTGCATCTCAGGGTCGGTCTAATCTCCCGTTGTACTGTATAGATCAAATGGCTTCACAAACAAAAGAAGACGACTCGTCGGACGGCTGGAGCAGGAGTATTTGTCATCTTTGTATGGGGAATGGCACAGAAAGAGGTCTGTCTGAAAGATGTGTTTGCCTCGATCGTGGATCCTTTAGAAAGGAACTTTTTCTTCAGTCACAAAGTCGAGTTCTTCTAACCCAGAAAAACCACTGACCGAAAGGCATGCGCTCGAAGCGATTACCCAGGTTGCCCCTTCTCCCCTCCTGTGTACCGGTTGTTTTGGCCGTCTTGAAAATGCATAACCGGTCTGCAGGCGATTTCCACTGGTTCATGAGCGCAGAGAAAATCACTCGTTCGTGCTGAAAGCCCAGATGGTGTACCGGCAGTCCTGCTCTTTACAATCACTCTTTAAAAAAATGCTGTAGAGAGTCGCTCGAACGCCCTACCCAGTCGCCCACAAGTAGGCACGACAAGAGAACTGAAGACCCGCATGGGTCCTACGAAAGTACCAATTTCCCCATTGCTTCGTGACTATTTCTTTTTGTGGGGGGCGATGGAGTTCTCGACGCACGCAAGAGGCGGCACTTGGAGTTCGGTGTTGATGGGCGCTTGACTGAAAGCCAGGAGCTGACGAGAAAGAGAATCGTGGAGTTTTTCAGCTGCGAGTGTCGCGGCCAGAGTTTCGCTTCGCCCAACGAGGAGCCTGTGGTAGCGCTGCAAGCCTTCGTCGAGAGCCTGAGGAGACCGGAAACCAATCACAATTACTCTCATGCTGCATTGACATAGACTAGCCGCTGAGGCGCACCATAATACATTTACCTGCAGCAGGTGCAGTAGCCAAGAATGCAAGCAACTACTCAAATACGGGGAAGAACGTGCATGCATATGGATGAATTTTAGACTACCGGTTAGGGCAAGACGAACGACAGGCACCAAACAGGAGGTTTTCCGTGTGAAAATGTGACAGACACAGCCACGCATACATTGGGAGTTATTCCTGTTGTGATTCAATCTCTTCCAATACACAAATGCCATCCACCATATATATATATATATATATATATATATATATATATACTTATCAGTGTACCCGCTTTGAATGATACGCCTACGCGCGGCATCTGAAATCCCCTAGACTGCTACTCGACACCCTATACATGTTTCATATGCAACTACATGTCCAAGCGTATCCTTCAAAAGCACTAACTCAGTAACAGCTTATATATGCGTATGTATATGCATATATATCTGTGTGTGTGTCATTGTGTACAAAGTAAAAGTACAGATGGATTTGCGAGTGGAAGTTGAAATTCTTGTGTTTACTTTCCAAACGCGCGTGGTGACATCCGGCAGCATCTTTGAAAGTCTTGTCCAGAAGCGCTTGACTTCTCTTCTCTCCCGCGTTAGTCGCTCTCGTTCTGATTCAGCGCGACCCTGAACAACCCAGAGAGAAGCAACTTTGATTAGGGAAAGCGTAGCTCTCTAGTCACACACAAATGCCAGTGCACTTTATACCTTTGAGAAAATGCAGACACACCTTAAGATCTTCGCCGAACCATGTGCAATCGTAAATCTCGATGGTGTCGAAGAAAAGATTGTCGCCTTGTGTTCAATCACTGTGATTACATATTCTCTCGTGCCTCCACCAGACTCAGGAGAAGAAAGGTTCCCAATAGAGACACTGTTTCCTCTTTTTTTCAGTGTCTCGACTCCTTTCTTTTCGGTGCTACTGAACTTCAAACAGAATGGAACAGAAACGGCTGTTTCCCGAGTGAGGCACTTCTCGTTTCCTCAGATTCGTGAGTCGCGTCTTTGCATTCATCCTCTCTCTGAGGAAAATATCAAAACAAGTTAGGCCCGTCGGCGTTGCCTTCTACAAGATCCATGCTCTACTTTCAACAGTGACACACACAGACATAAATGCACTTCTATACATATACATACCTAACGCTACATGCACATATATGTATATGTATACATATATATATATATACATATATATATATAAATCTGCATGTGAACCGATGACGGAAGAGGCACACAGATGATCGGATCTGCCGTACAATTTGTGCGTGCGTCTCGAAAGAACCCCATGTGTGCGGCAAAGAAAGTTTTCGCTTACTAAAGACTGCTGGCGCTTTTTCTTTTTTTTGTCGGGGAGAACGTCCGCGACGGCGAGGTTTCTCTTTTCTTCCATGAAGTCCTCGAGGAGGCGAAGTACGTCGTCGGCATCCACGTAGAGCGTCTCGTCGTCATCGTCTTGACCTGGAAAAAAGGGAGAGACAGACAGAGGAGAGGGTGAAGAAAGCGTAAGGAGTCTGAAGCTACATCGAGGTACAGGAACGACGGGAAGTCGACTGATAGGTTTCCTTCTAGTCAAAGAAGAAGTGAAGAGGCAGGATAAGAAGAAGTCCGAAAGAGGAAAATACAGCCGGAGAAAGGTGACACAGGTGACTTGGGTCTGCTCAAGCCATGACGCGAAAAGCCGCTCAGTGCATCTTTCCTGTTCCTATATAAACAGCCTTGCTGCACTTTTCGCGCCCTCTGTGCACTCCGGCTCTTCCCCCTCTCGCCTTTCACCCTCCCGGACTTCTTCTCTCTTGCGCGTCTTCACTTCTTACCCTGGTAGAAGATGGAGACGAGAAGGTCGAGGTCGTCCTGACTCTCAACGCCCACATTCTTCAGAATGGTGTCTGCGTCGAGAAGTTGTTGCTCCTCGTCTGTCAATTCTTCACACGCTTGTTTCTGGAAAAGGAGAAAGCAGTCCAATGCCATGCGATCCGACAGACATCGCAAAGATGCTGCGTCGGTCACCTCTTCCTCTCAGACGCAGAGGCGGACTTCTTCCCTATGCGGTTTGACGAAGCGAAGAACATAAGAGACGGAATCATAATGCTTTCCTATCTCTCTATATGGATATACGTGCACATACCTATGCATGCATTCATGGAGGCATGTATACACATATACATATACTTAAATATATATATATATATATATATTTATGTGTATGTATATGTAAATGTGGAGGGACGCACGTACATACATTCAGCCATATATCTACTTATGTGCATGTGCAGATATGAAGTGATGCAAATATATATATATATATATATATATATATATATTATATGTATATACGTATATGTGTATGTAGATGTAACTGTGTAGATGTAGATTTGTGTGTCGTGTGAGCTGCATGTTTACCTTTGGACCTGATAGGAAGTGACATGCGTCAGTGAGTAGCTCGATCACTTTCTTGACTTTTGTTGGAGAGAAGAGCGACTTGGTCGCAGTTCCACTTTCCCCAGTGAGCCTCTCGCTGTCTTCCTTCGAGCGGCTTCTCCCCCCCGAGGCGGAAGACGCCGGCTGTCCCCGGGGAAAGGAGCTGCAAAGAGAGAAGAACTTACAGATGCAAAGCTTGTTTGCGCCCACCGGCAAAAGCGAAGAAAAAGAAAAGGAGACAACGAGGAGTATTGAGACCCAGAAAGCCATAGCTGTGACAACTGCGAGAAAGCTGGTGTCACAGTGATGCGGAGATACACACATTTCGCGTCTGCCTATACGCATATATCTGAGTGAGGAAAAACATCTAGACTTGTAGATGAGTTCTTTCACATTCGCAGCAACCGACGCACACATACATAAGGACATTTATGGATATTCTCACGTGTGGAGAGAGACAAAGGCAAGGGTGCTAAAAGTCTCAGCAAAACGTTTGGTATCTTCTGCACGGATCTCACAATCTCCCCATTCACATATATATCTAGATATGCATGTACTCAGGATCCACATATATATATATATTTGTATGTGCATAAATGCATATTCAAATGCACGCCCATATATATATATATATATATATATATATAACCGTTTATATATGCGTGTGTACATATATCTGAATATGTACACATGTAAATACATGCATATACGTGTATGTATTAGTTTGCACATCCAAACATATATATATATATATATATATTTATGTAGTTGTACAGGTATATACATTTATATAAATGCATCAATAGGCTTGTAGATGTGCATATACACTGCGCTTCACAGAGGGTGCCAGGTTCTCTACTGCGTCTGTTGCCTGTGCAGTGGAGAACGTTACCTGTTGTCCTTCCCAGAAGAAGAGGCCGACCGAAACGTCGTTGTCGCCGCCTCGGAGAATAGATCAGCGCCTTCTCCACCTTCGTCTGGAGAGACTCCCTGGCCTCCAGAGACCTCAGAGGGGGGCGTGTACGGCATGCAGAGCTGCTGCTCGTGGATGCAGCGATCTGCCTCGTGAATCAAAGAAATCAAATGGCGAGACTAGGAAAGGAAGCGAAAAAGAGAGGAAGAGAGAGAAGGAGAGAGAAGGAGAGAGAAGAGGAGGGGAGAGGGAAGGAGAGAGTAGGAGAGAGGAGAGAGAAGGAAAGAGAGGGAGAAGGAAGGCAAGATAAGGAGAGAGAGAGAAGAAGAGAGAGAGAAGAAGAGAGAGAAGCAGAAGAAGAGCGAATAAGAAGGCAAAAAAGAAGAAAACAGAAGAAGAGAATGAGAAACGATGGAGAGGAGAGCGAAGACGAGAGGAGCGACACAGAAGACGATATTTGCAGAGACGGAGAAGAGGAGATGGAGGAGACAAGAGAAGCCGAAGAGGAGAGAAGAAGAGAAGCATCAAAGAGTTTTTCTCTGCCCGTCGCCGGACATGTTGCACTCGCATGTGTTGACTCGCAGCGCGTCTTTCCTCCCGTTCTATCTCAAGAGACAGTGTCTCCCTGGTTCCTCGTCTTTTCTTCACTGAAGTCATTTCCGTAAATCGTCAGCCTCTCACTTCCTGTTCACTGGCGTTCCACACGTCCCGGTAAACGCGCTCGTCTGCAGCTTTGAAGTGCAAGCTCTTCTCTCGAATTTGTCTGTACTGACACCTCAGTCGCCGAAACTCCTCGGTGCACTGAACGTTGAGGGCTCTGGAAAGTTCCAGAAATAATCAAACAGAGCACAGTCTTCGAAGGCGGCAGCATTGGAGCAGACGCAGCAGGATGTCCGCAGCCACACAAGCAAAAGCCGCCGGATAATTTAAAATGAACATACACGCCTATAGAAATACAGACACAACGAGATCTACATGAATATCCGTGGATAGACACTGTTTTCTCTGAAAGACAGCTGCTCGTTCGCTCTCTCAAACACCCTGTGTAACTTCATGTTTACACACCGTCCTTCCAGAGACACACGTGATTCTCTTTCTTTACAGATATACATATATATAAATATATATAATAAATATATATAATAAATATATATAATAAATATATATAATAAATATATATAATAAATATATATAATAAATATATATAATAAATATATATATATATATATGTAGAGGCAGTGGTGACAGCGGACTTTGTTCCTTTGTTGACAAGTACGGCATGGAAACTTTGCTCCTTTTTCGGTCTCTTCTAGTCTTCTGTAGTCTCGCTCGCTCTGGATGGCAAGTCCCCTAGTCGCAGTGACCGTGGTGCAGGCCTCGGAGCGGCGCGGCATGCGACCGCGAGGTCTCACGAGTATTTCAGGTTCATTGCGTTGAACCGCTCGACAATTGCACTCAGAGTTTCTCTGCATTTGTTCAGGCGGTTTTTGTACGCCAGCACGAGTGCCAGGTTCTCCTTGTTTCGGTCGGACAACACCCTCGTGTTGTACTCGAGTTTCTCTTTGTTCAGTTGATACGCCGCAAGCATCTTGTCCAGGTGCTTCTCTAGTTCCTGGCGGCAGAGACATAAACCAGGGCAACGGAGAGACGAAGGAAAGACCGGAAATGGGCAGCGATCGAAAGCCATAAAACAGACACAGACGGAAACAGCAACTACACCAAGGCGCCGCACAACAGAGAGCGAGAAAGAGTAGAAAGCGGAGTCGACCACAGAGAGGCATGCCAACGCCGCGCGGGAACGAACAAATAAAGGTTAAGCAATGAAAATTGAGGCAAAGACACTGTGATAACCGCTACAACATGCATGTGCTCTCGGTTCTCGTCGAGACTTGTCTGGATGCCTCTTTCTTCGTGTGTCGCTTCGTTGTTTGTCGATCTTTGTCTTTCCCCACTGTTTCTGCCTTCCGCGCCTCTTCAGAGGTCTCAGCTTTTCTTTTCGCTCTCGACTGTCTCTGTGGCTGTGACTGAGCATTGCCGCGCCGATTGGAAACGCTTTCGCTGGCAGAGAGAGCGAATTAGAAGAAAGAAGTCGCCTTCTGTGCTAGGTCAGACTGCATATATTCTTGCAAGCTTATAGAGAGAGAGCCGTTTGCTTATGACGTTGAAACACAAGCTTCTCAGTTATACATCTCTCTCTGTATCTCCGTATATATATGTGCTTGTATAGGTTCAATCTCAGTGAGAGCGCCTTGACACCAACTGCTGACTTTAAAAGCAGCGAGAAACGCCGAACTTGTTTTTTATGGGCAAGACCGACGATGCACGTCCGTACAGATATCGTCTGCAGAAGAATATTCGCCTACTTGAATGACTGTCTCCTTCCTCAACTTTTTCGCCAGCGACTCGACTTCGTCTCTCTCGCGTTGCTGCTCGAGGGCCTCTGCAAAGCCGTCAAGGCGCTTCTGCCGAGCCTCTATTATGTCGTGTTCCTCCTGCATGCAACCAATGCAAGAACGCGAATCGCCGTTTGCCTCTCGAAGGAACCCTCAGTGCCGAGCCGAGGGGAAGAGACGAAAGACAAGGAAGAAAAAGACACAGACGAGGCTAGATTTCCTTCTCTTGCTCTTGGTAAGGCAAACAGCAAACAAGCGACGCACACATAGGGCAATGCTTGTCTACAGATATGCATATGCACATATGTGTATATAAATGTAGATAAATCTCTCTACATGTGCAGATTTCTTTCTGTATGTGTATATACATGTATACATATATATATATATATATATGAAAATATATGCGCAGATATATACACGCATACGAGTAGCGATAAGTATGCAGGAGCTCGCGTATTTGGAAGAGAACAGAGACGGCAAACGCTGAAGAGGTATGACACCTTCATTTTTCACAAGGAACCTGCGAGAGTCTCTTATCGGAACTCCTCTCAACTGAGAAATCGGCGTAGAATCCTCTATCAGGAAAGAAAAGGCGGGAACGAGGGAAAGCTTTAGCCTCTGGGGTGAAAATATGTTGAGCCTCGGAGAAAGAGTGAGGCTTCTTTCGCTGCTCTCTGTCGAGAAAGGAAACGAAAAACACAACGCGTTCATCTAACCATGTTCTGCCGCTCTTCAAAAATGCAGTCCAGTTCTTCCTTGTTTTTCTGCTGTACATCCCACACAGACAACGCGAGGACACAATTCAGCAGTAACGCGATGCGTAGTCCTGCGTCTGTCTTCATTTGTTTTCGCTGTCGAACCCGATCTGGACTCGACATTCGGATACCTTCTTAGACAAGAGAATGCACACACATGCCGAAGTGGAGACTCTCGTAGATGCACAACCGCTTCAAGACCTGAGTCTTTCTATGCAGATATATATATATATATATATATATATATTCACATAGAGCCATGCATACCCTAACACATAGACCTATGTACACACATATATGTAGATTTATATCGTTGCCTCTCTATGAGACCTATGTACACACATATATGTATATTTATATCGTTGCCTCTCTATGAGACCTACGTACACACATATATGTATATTTATATCGTTGCCTCTCTATGAGACCTATGTACACACATATATGTATATTTATATCGTTGCCTCTCTATGAGACCTATGTACACACATATATGTATATTTATATCGTTGCCTCTCTATGAGACCTATGTACACACATATATGTATATTTATATCGTTGCCTCTCTATGAGACCTATGTACACACATATATGTATATTTATATCGTTGCCTCTCTATGAGACCTATGTACACACATATATGTAGATTTATATCGTTGCCTCTCTAAGAGACCTATGTACACACATATATGTATATTTATATCGTTGCCTCTCTATGAGACCTATGTACACACATATATGTATATTTATATCGTTGCCTCTCTATGAGACCTATGTACACACATATATGTATATTTATATCGTTGCCTCTCTATGAGACCTATGTACACACATATATGTATATTTATATCGTTGCCTCTCTATGAGACCTATGTACACACATATATGTATATTTATATCGTTGCCTCTCTATGAGACCTATGTACACACATATATGTATATTTATATCGTTGCCTCTCTATGAGACCTATGTACACACATATATGTAGATTTATATCGTTGCCTCTCTATGAGACCTATGTACACACATATATGTATATTTATATCGTTGCCTCTCTATGAGACCTATGTACACACATATATGTATATTTATATCGTTGCCTCTCTATGAGACCTATGTACACACATATATGTATATTTATATCGTTGCCTCTCTATGAGACCTATGTACACACATATATGTATATTTATATCGTTGCCTCTCTATGAGACCTATGTACACACATATATGTATATTTATATCGTTGCCTCTCTATGAGACCTATGTACACACAGAGAGAGACCTATTCGTCTGCATATGCAGACTTATATACACATGCATGTTCATCTACACAAGTATATATATATATATATATCTTCATCTCTCTGTAGAGAGCTATGTAAAAACATAGAGAGAGACCTATTTATACATATATGCAGAGACATATATATCGGTATATACACAGACATTTCTCTATTGCTATATATATTTATTTTTGGGTGGATAGACTCATGGATAGATCCAGATATGCGTTGGTAGATGTAAATGGATACCCACATGATAGACACCACTTGTGTTTCCATGTCGGATTTCGATGCAGAAAGATGGAGGTCGTTTGATCGGCGTCTGTGGCGAGAATGTGACAACGATGCGAGGGAACGGAAGCAGTGCACACAGAGGACGTAACGGAAAGCACGGAGACAAACTGCGAACAAATATACTTGGAAATATAATCACATTTATACAGTTAGATGCGAGTTGCTATCGAAGCAGAGCCCATAGAGGAGACCAGTACCATGAGAGCTCCTCGTTCTGCCGTCATCTTGTCCTGAATGCGAGCGAGAGAGTCTGAAAAACAGTTGTCACACATCAGAATCTTTGGTTAGTCTCCAATCTCTTTCTACCATGTTAACGATGCGTTTCGCGGCCTCGAGACCCCAGATAGTGTCAAGCTCTCAGGAACGGCTGCGCAGTGAACGATGCATGCGAATGCTTGTTGGTCCACTATAAAAAGATCTCGACAAATGCTTCGTCCTTCAGAGACTTCTGCACCTTCTCACACAGACACGAATCCTCGGGGGTCTCTCTGGGGTGCTTTCTGTGCGAACATTTATACTCCCGACGTCGAGGGGAAGGCAGGGGAGAGAGACAACCGCTCAGCTGCTGTGGCTCCGAAGGATTTCAGCTCTGGTTTTCTTGTCTTTTTCTTTTCCAAGCACGCGTCTCTGCGTCGTCGGACTGGAATCTCTCTCACATGCATGCACACACCCCTGGTAAATCCAAAAAAGCATTAAAACCATATATGCACCTACACCTACCCCGATGTTTGCATGCACATAGATTTCTGTTTGCAGGTGAAAAAAAACGCAGATAAAGATGTGTGTGGATGCGAAATCGCAGCTGTGCTTTTTGCAGCTACCGAGGGAACATGCGTACCCCTGCAGAGGTATACATGTTGTTGATGGATGTATACGTATATGTTTCCAAACAAATATGCGTATTAGAAAGGAATGTAGACATATCCAAACATGTGTATGCATAGTATTTAGAGGAACATATACGTATACAGACGCAGTTACATGCATATGTGCAGATATACATATACGCATATATACGTACATATCTATCTATATATATATATATATATGTATGTATATATATATACAGATATAACTAGATATAGATAGATCTAGATCTAGATACGTACACATTGGTATATATACAGGTTTGTAGATGAATGTATAGGCATAGGAATTGGGATGTAAAAAGCCGGAGTTCTAGCTCTGTAGTCCATGTGCCGAGTCAACGCGTCAACATCGAGCGACATGCGCGTTCTTTGATGTTTCCTACCTTGATATTCATTGTGGAGCTGCTGATACTGTTCCCTCATCAAACCGAGGAGACGCGTGACTTCGTCTCTCTGGTCGTCCAGAGCTGAAAAACAAAGTCAGGAGATCGCTCTTTTTAAGACTGAAAAAGGAAAACATCTTTCAATCCGAGAGAGAGAAACGGGGAAGAGGAGAAACCAGCACCTGCACAAGGGTGGGAAAGAAAGACATGTCCAACAGCATTGCGACGGAGAGCAAAGAAAACTTGAGAGGGAAAACTGACATCCTCAAAGGAGACATGTATACGATACCTTCACTCATCTCTGCGGCAAATGAGAGTACACGTCACAGCAAATACATATACATATACGTATGTATGTATATATGCATGTTTGTATGTATGGTTGTATGTATGTTTGTATGTATGGTTGTATGTATGGTTGTATGTATGGTTGTATGTATGGTTGTATGTATGTTTGTATGTATGTTTGTATGTACGCTTGTATGTACGCTTGTATGTATGTTTGTATGCATGTTTGTATGTATGTTTGTATGCATGCATACACACAGATATGTAAATGTAGGTGTGTAGACGCCAGTCGCGTTCGCCTAGGATGGCGGCTGTCGCTCGCGCCTGTCGCGAGAGAAGAACTGTCGAGGCGCCGTACTGCTAACGAAAAGAGCTTCTCGCAACGTCGCTTCTTCGTCTAGGCGTTGCTCAGCTCTCTCTTTCCCGCTCGCGATGCTTTGACATTTGACCTGAAGCAGAGAGCGAAAGTCGTGGAAACTCGCGTATCGGTTTGTTACGTCCCTCTCTGTTTCTGATTTTCGTGTTTTCTGTGGAGCTCCGAGGGCTTCCTGGAAAGAGTTTCTTCTCCGTCCTTTCGCTCTTTCCTCGCGTTCCCTCGACGTTCTTGTCTCCGTCCAGAGCCTCGCTCGCGGTCTGTCTCTCGCTTTTCTGTCGAAACGGTAAAGCTGGTGGTGCTAGTCGCGACCTTTTCATGACGAAGGAACGGCGACACCCCACACTGGTTCTCTCGGCAGAGAAAAGTCCTGGACTTCCCTGTCCGGCGTCCATGCTTCTTAGGTGCAGAGGCAAGAACACTGGCGAGTCCACATATAGGCATGGAGATGCGTGATGGTTTTTCATGCTCCACGATGCCAGCCGCCTCCCCACAACGTATGTCAAGAAACATCCACTCGAGCGCTACACCGGAAAGCGGTTCTAGGCGTTAGGGCGTTCTGAGCACTGAGTTCAGAAGGATCGAGGACGCTGTCCTGGAATAGAGAGTGCACAAGTTGCAGCGGCAATTAGGATCCACCTTCTTTTCACTCGTGAGAGTCTCTCATGCTGAACGAGAGGACGGTGATTCTCCTGAAAAGAGCGACACCGCCTCACGCAGTGCCGCCTGCATCCCTTCGCTTTTCTCTTCGGCTCTGTTCTGTCACCGCGTTCTTCTTTCTTTCCTGTCGAGCTCTCGGAGCTTTCCACTTCGCCTGTCTTACCTGTGCGTCTTCGAACGCTTCTGCCAGTTCGAGCGGGCATTCGATGCTGAGCAAACTCTCCCTCAGAGCGCCGAGGCAATTGACCGAACTGGCAGAAGCCGAGGACGCAGAAGGCCCCAGAGACGCCAGCAAGGCCTCTTGTTGAGTGGCGGTTTCGACTGTTGAGACTTGCAAGCTTTGTTTTCTCGCTGAGGAACGCCAAAAGAAAGGTGCAGCGCAAGAGAACAAGGAAAATGCAGAAGCAGTGCGGGGAATGGAAGCCGTCTTTTGTTCGCTCTGACTGAGCTGACTCACTCAGCTCTCCTCCCCGTATCAACTCTTCTTGGTTCTTCTCTCGCTTTCTCTCTAAGTTTCGCATCCACTCCCTCTCTCTCATCTCTTTTTCTCAGAAATCTTTTATTTCTCCCTCGTTCTTCTCCCCTCACTTTCGCTTTCCTTGCCTCGCGTGTTCTCTCTCTTGTTCTCTCTCTTGTTCTCTCTCTTGTTCTCTCGCTTCTGCCCTTCCTTCCTCTCTCCTCTTCTCCCTTGTTTTCTCTCTTCCTTCGCTCTTGCTCTCTCTCTCTCTCTCTTTTGCTTTCTTACCTGCAGCAGTTGCCGCTTGTCGCTTCGCCGCCTCTTCTCTCTCACTGGCGAGTTTCTCTGTTAAGTCTCTGATTTTTCTCCACCCTTCCTCCTTCAGTTCCTCCAGGCGACTCACTTCTGCCTCGACGAACTTCTGCGCGTCTGCGAGAGACAGAGCCCCCTGCTCAGGAGCTCTCTGCGACTCGGCGGCCGCGATTTTCTCCTCGCCACTCTCTTCCTCTGGAACGCAAAACGAACGAAAGCAAAAGAAAGAAGACGCATAGAGAGAAGCTCGCGAGAAGCTCAGACAAGGCACCAAGACTCAGCGACCAGAAGAGAGCGCCGGAGAGGAAAGAAAACGAGAAGCATGCGTTCGAGTGACAACGTAGAAGACAGGGAGAAGAAGAAAGAAGCAACAGGAGCTGAGGGAGGCGCAGAACGACGAGCAGAAAATGGGAGACGAAACGTGGATGCCGCGCCGTAGGGATCGACGAGAAGGTGTGTCTTTGTTTTTCCTCGAGTTTCCTTTCTTCATAAACTCTGCTGCGGCTTTCTTGGGTTTCGAGATCCTTCTCAACATGAGCGTCTCTCTTCTCCTTTTTCTTTTCTTAGACGCAACGCATGTGCAGTTTTGACGAGTGCGAGCACTGGCACTCTTCAGCAGCTTTCTTCTTTGGTGTCGATCCCGTTCTCTGTGATCTTCTTCCGATTTGAGGAAGGACTGAGTCGCATGACCTTCTCCTCTACTCCTTTTTCCCCCGCCTTCCCTAGGATCTCTGTCTTCCTCTGTGCGCATTCTCGGTTCCTTCTTTCTCCTCTTTTTCTTCGCCTCCCCAGGATCTCTGTCATCCTCTGTCCGTTTCCAGTTTTTGCTGCGTTCTCTTCTTCCTTTTTTTGCCGTCGACTTCCGGTGTTTCCTTCTCTTTTCTCTCCCGCTTCTTCTCCTGCCTTTCTACGCGCACGCCTCTCGGCGCTCTCCCTCCGTTCACTTTCCTTTTGCCTCGCTTTTTCCGTACGTCGCTTCAGCGCCTGGGAGAGCCGCCACTCTGCTCGCGCCCTGCGAAAGGCCATGCGCACTTGGGGGTTTCGACTGTCCAGTCCAGAGGTCGACGTGCCTTTGCCCTTGAGAGATCCGAATCCTCCCCGGCCTCTCGACGAAGCAGAGCACGAGGAAGAAGAGAAAGAAGGGGAAGAAGAGACGCCTTCTTGAGGCGCGAGTTCGGAGTCTGTGACAGCCATTGAGGGAGAGACGAGAAGAAGAAAGAGAAAGAGCTCGAGAGAGGCGAGAGAGGCGAAAGTGACAGAAGAGGAGGTGATGGAGGAGAGGGGGGGGGGAAGGACGCAGACGGACGAGAGGAACTCTGAACTATAGAAGCAAGAAACGGTTCTGCGTCGATTCTGTTTGAAGCAATATCAGAGAGGAGTGCGTTCTCGTTCAGAGTTCGCGTTGAAGCTGATCCGAGAACTCAAGCTACAGAGAGAGCACCACTTGACCTCGATTTTCTCTGCCCGATCCACTCCAAGGGCGAGACTCTGTGCAGGTGGAGAATCACCGCAACAACCTCACGACACCCTCACGGGGGAGGCGACTCGTTTTTCAACAGCTTCCAGAAAGAAATTCTTGTTTCATGCTCAGCAGTTCGTTCTCTCCATGTGTCTTCCGCCATTCCGCTCTTCGCTTCCCTCTCGCTTTTCCTTCTCACACTACTACCTTTCACCTCCTCGCGCTGTCTTCTGTCTGTGTCTCCTGCAAGTCTTTTTCTTCTCTCTTTCTTCTGGCTGCGTTACGCTCTCGCTTCCTCACATCTGCTGAAACGCTTCCTGGCTTTTTTCTCGGTTGTCTGCACGGAGCGAATCTCGCCTCAGTCCAGTCGCCCCGTGGGCGGTTCGCGGCAGTGTGCTACGTGTATCCTTATCGCGCCGGCTTTTTCTTTTCTCAAGAGAGCAGGAGCAGACGGAACGACCTTGGCCGAGCTGACTCGTTCTCTCGTTTCCGCTCTACGCCTGTTAAGAAGCTTTTCTCCCCGCGCTCACCCGCCGCTCTCTCGACGCGCCTCCTCTCTCCCTCTTCTGTGTCTGTTCCACTACGGGCGCCTCGAGGCTTTCCACGTTTCTGCCTCGCGCGCTCGCGTCGGTTCTCTTTGTCTCTGCTCGTTTTCTCTGCTCTTTTTCTCGCCGTCTCTCTCGCCGTCTCCGCTCGTTTTCTCTCCTCTTTCACAAGGCCTCGTCTGGGCTTGCAGCTGCCTCTTCTGTGGGGCACGCACTTCTGTGGGTCGTTTTCTGCGCAGTCGGTGACCGCTGCGGTCCTCGGCGAAAGTGTACGACAGGCAGCGGAGGAAGGAACTGAGAAAAAACGCCGGCGCGCAAGCGGTTCCGCGAAGATCTCCGCGAAAAGCCGCGAGCCAGCGGGGACGCGACACACGGACCTCCGGTTAGAGTAGAAAGACGCCCACCTCTGGCGGCGCAGCGCGAGTTTCGGCTGTCTTGTCAGTGGCGACCGGTGTTCCGCGCGTTTCCTGGGAGGGCGGAACCGCGAAGGCGAACGCTGCGCTCTCTCCGGTTTTTGGACTTTTTCCGGCGACTCTTCGAGTGTGCAGCTCGAGGGGAGACTCTGTGATCTGCGGCAACGCCGAAGGTCCGGTTTCCCCACCGACAGTGGCGGCTGCTTTCTTCTTTTCTGCAAACGCGAGGCTTCTTCCCTGCTTCGAGCGAGAGGACAAAGACCTTTTTTCGCGGGAGACGCGGGGACGCGCAGCGCGCCTTTTTTCCGCGCCTCTCTCCCAAGTGCACCACGGGAGGAGCGGTGTGCGACGGTGATACCGCTCCTGGAAAATCCACCGAGAGGCGAGAAAAATGTTTCTTGTTTCCTCTGTCTCGAGGCTTTTTGAAGGCGAGCGCCCAGTTCTCTAGCGCAGTGTGCGCCTTATCTGCACACCGCGAGCTGCCGGCAAGTGACTCTACCTCTGAATCTTCGCTTTCTGTTTCCGTCAAAGCCTCAAGAAAGGCTGCGAGAAACGCGGCTCTCTCTCACGCAGCGCCAAAACCGGGAAGCCCGACTCCGCGCCTCTTCTCCTGCGTCGCTCCGTTGTTCGATTCTCCTCGGCGACTACGAAGCAGCACCCTGGAGAAGCGACCGCTCGCTGCCGTCTCTCGCTCTCACCTCGCTACTACGCGCAAGACACGAGGCGAGGAGAGAGAAGAAGAGGAGAAAAGAGAAGAAGAAGAAAAACGGAGAAGAGAGAAGGAGATATCGTAGATAAGATGTCTCTGGCCGGAAGAAAAACTCCCGAGGTCTGAAACCCAGGGAAGAAAAAGGGGAGAGAGCGGGGGAGCTTCGGCCCACTCTCGCTCGGCCAGAAGACAACCGCCTGGCGGGGGGTGTACATACACCTGAGGGAAACTCCCGAGTCTTTCGGTTTTTCAGCTTGTGAGAAGCAAGTTTCTCGCATTTCTCTCAGTTTTCGGACAAGACACACAGTGCTTCTTCGCCACCGACGTCTCGCACAGACCGAGGCGGATCTGTACAGGAAACTCCCCTTAAAAACAAGGTTCTCCTGTTCGATTCGACTCTCTGTCTTCCTCGCTTTCTCCCCATTCAGCCTTCTTTTTCGCGAGAGAAACTGCATGCGTTCTTGACTCAGACCATCCAGAGCCTGGATTCTCGCTTTCCTGGCTCCCTTTACGGTCTGTCTTCATCCTCCTTGTCGTGAGGGGGATGCTGCTCTCGGGCGTCGCCGCACCTTCTTCCTGGACGAGAAACGAAATGTTCTTTCGTTGAATTCAGGACGTCTCTCCTTCTAGTTTCTCGTCTTGTCTGTTCTCTCCTCGGTCGTTCCTTCGCCGCCGTCCTTGTCGCCGTAGCTCCCATCTCTCATCTGCGCGCAACTTTTCTTTCTCTCTTCCCAGTTTTGCCATTTCTCCAGTCTTTCTCCCTCTCTCTTCCTCTGTGCTTCTTTTCTTTCTTTTGCTTCTTCTCCCTTGTTCTTGACCGCTCCTCGAGAGACAACACCATTTCCCCGAGGACCGCGCGACACCAGCTTCCCCTCCCAACATGGCAAACCCCACAAAAAACTCTTCTCTCTCTTCTTCTGCTTCTTCTTCTCTCTCTTCTTCTGCTTCTTCTTCTCTCTCTTCTTCTGCTTCTTCTTCTCTCTCTTCTTCTGCTTCTTCTTCTCCCTCTTCTTCTTCTTCTCCCTCTTCTTCTGCTTCTTCTTCTCTCTCTTCTTCTGCTTCTTCTGCCTCTTCTTCTTCTTCTCCCTCCTCGTCTTCCTTGCCGGAGCTCGGAGAGGCGAGAGCAAGCTTGAGTGAGCGAAACGAGAAGGAAGAGGAAGTGGGGAGGAGGACGAACACTCAACATGCAGCGCCTTTAGATGGAACGGATGGGAGAGCATTCCTGAGAGAGAAAAGAGAGAAAGACAGCGGCAGAGACGAGGCACCAGCCCCCCGAGAAGAGAGGGAAGCGCGCGCCGGAGTCCTGGTGTGTACATGCAGACCCAACTGCGGCGGAACAGGAACTCCGGAGAGCGCGAGGACACTGTCGGCTCTCTCTGCTGCATGCACTTGCAGAGGAGAAAGGGGGGAAGGTTTTCTGCCTGGGCGAGAGAAGAAGAAAGACGGAACACACGACGAAGGCGCATCTCAGGGTGGAGGCCGCTTGCAGTTTTCCAGAGATGCGAAATACAGAGCATGCCCCCTGGAGAGAAGAGGAGCGGCGGAAGAAGAAAAGACAGAACGCATGCAGCAGCCCAAGAACCGGGAGAGGCTCGAGGCTGAGAAGCACAGAGACGGCGCGAGGGAGGGGACAGCGGGAGAAACGCGATATCGCAGGAGACACGAGGCGGACCTTGAGGAGAAGAACGACGCGACAGGGGCGACGAGAGAAGAAATGAAAAAGAGAGTCTCACAGGCAGAGGCACATACGGCGAGAAGAGAATGTTATAGAACGGCAGACAAGCATGCATCCAAGAACAGCCATATCTCCAGTTCAAACCCAAGTCTTCGACTCGCTTCTCATTCTCATTGTCCATCTTCTTTTCGCTTCTCCTCCTCTCATCTTTCTGGCTCTCGTTCTTCTTCCTCTTCTTCCTCTTCTTCCTCTTCTTCCTCTTCTCGTTCGTCTTCTCGTTCTTCTTCTTCTTCTTCCTCTTCTTCTTCCTTTGATTCTTTCGCGGAGGTGGAGATGCCTTCAGTTTACCAGCTGCCTCTGTTGCTGTTCTCCTGGGGTGTCTTGTGGTCTTGGAGGCCAGTTGGGCCGCCCATCGTGGCTGTCGCCTGCGTTCTGCTCACGCGTCTCCATCTCGTCTGGCTGATTGCCCGCTGCCTGCAGAAGTGAGCTTTCTTCTCTCGCTGCGTCCTCCGCTCTTCTTCACTCTTCCTCTTCCTGTACATCTCAAGAAGCATGTTCTTCTCGTTCGGGCTTTGTGGCTCCTGCGTCGCTGTGTCTCTGCACACAGCGTAGCTTCGACATGTTCGTGAAGCATGCGGACGGGGACCCTGTCGCTCCCGCTGTCGAGACTCTGTCCGCGCTTCAACGCATGCACAAACCGATGGAAACACAGGCACACAAACGCAGGCACACAAACGCAGGCATTTATGCATATATATATATATATTTATATGTATGCATGTGGATGTCCGCGTCAAAATGGGGAGACATCATAGGGAGGTTAACCGGGGAGAGAGCGCCAGAGCGAGAAAGAAAGTGAAGAGGTAGAGTCACCCGCCTGCGTCTGCTCAAGTTTCCTTTGAATGCAGCGAAGTAGGAGAGGAAAAGTGACGTCGTGTAGAGGCAATCCTTTGTTTCGTTTGCTTTTCTGTTTGTTCAGTTGCTACTGTGCCCTTTCTCCAATCAAGGCTCCTCAGAAAGCCACTGCTTCCGTTTCGCTGCGACCTGGCGGCTCTTCTTCTTTTTCCGAGAGGAGACAAGACGACACGGAAGCAACAGGCGACTTTCGTCGGTCTGTGCGTTCCAAAGACGCCGACTGCTCCCCCTCCTCTTCTCCGTTTTCTGCTTCCTCTTCTTGGTGCTCTGCTGTGTCTGGGGTCGGTCCGTCGGCGGCTCCGGCGCCTCTGCGATTCGGGGTCTCTCTGCTTCTGTCGGTTGTCCTTCTTCTCACGTTCTTTCTCTGCAGCGCCTGCCATCATTTGCCAAGTTTCGGGGAGCATCCTTTTCTCCCTGTTCCTCTTGAGGAAGGGCCGCTTTTGTCTCTCGGCCTGGCTCTCCAGTTCTTGAAGGCGCGACTCGACCAGCCTCTCTTTCTCTCGCCGTTCTCTTCTTCCCTCTCGGCGCTCTCTAGTGAGGCGTCTGATGGGGTGTACGGACGCCTCACGCATGCGGCTCGTTCGGACGCTTCCGCGGTCTCGGCTTTTTTCTCTTTGTTGAACACTTGGATTTGGAGGCCGCTGCATGCAGCCGTGGTCTCGCCCTTCCTTCGTTTTCTCGATCCCATCTCGAATTCCTCTCTTTCTTCTTCTCTTTCTTCGTCTCTTTCTTCTTCCCTGTCTTCTTCTCTTTCTTCGTCTCTTTCTTCTCTCTCTTCCTTATTTTCTCTGTTTCCTTTTTCCTCTGGATGGAATTCGTCTTCTTTAGTGTCTCCCTCTCCTCCTTCGTCTGCCGCTCCGCCGCCCGCTGCGGCGCTTCCTTCCTCTGTTTCGTTTCTTCCTTCTCTTGCTCCCGGTTCTTTTTCTTTCTTCTCGGCTTTCCCTTCCTTCGAGTCTCTGCTCGCGTCCTTCTCTGCGTCTCTGTCTTTCTGGCTCTCCGGTTTTCCTTCCTCTGCCGCGTCCCCCCCTCAGTCGCCAGCGAGCACTGTCTCGCCACCTTGGGCGGGCGTTTCTCCCTTTGCAGGTTTTTCCTTTGCCTCTGCGCCTGGCGCGCGAGTCTTGCCCCAGCCGTCGGCTCGCAGCGACTTCTCGGACTTCGCTGCTTCTCCACTCCAGGCGCTCTGTCTCCTCTTTTTCCTCTGGATTCGTCAGCTGTTCCTTCTGTCTGCATCCCTCGTTTCTGCCCTCTTCGCAGAAGTTCTCCCCGCCGCTGTGTCGTCCCTGACCTTCTTCCTGCCTTTCCCCGCCGTTTTCGCGGCCTCGCCGTCTGCTCGACTCTTCCTCTCTGCCTTCTCGCGCTTCTCTCACGACGCCCTTGTCGCCTTCCTCAGCGCCTTCGCAGGCTATGCGTGTCTGGTCCGTCTGCCTCTTATTTGTCTCAGTCTCTGCTCTCAGTTGCTCTCCCGCCTCCCCCCTTTTTCTCCGCTCCCCTCCCTCCGCTTGCCTCTTCGCAAGAAGCCATGCGCGATCGGAAACAGAGAACGAGGGAGAGAGCGTGAGAGAGAACAAAAGAGGGGAGAGCACGCTCGGCGAAATGAGAGCGAGGAAAGGCGTTTCCAAACGGTGCGACGTCGAGGAAGAAGCGAGGATGTGGAGAGGAAGGCGTCCCAAAGCAGACGCGACGATGGAGGCATTGACAACGACTATCTTCCTCTTTCTTATCTTGAAAACTGTGCGCAACACTTCCGTCCTCACCGCAGAACCGTTTCCTCTCGCCCCGTCCGAATCGACATGGATTTCTACATTTCCTTCTCTTCTTCTTCCTCTTCTTCTTCCTCTTCTTCCTCGTCGTTTTTCACTTCTTCTTTGGATGCCCGGAGGTCGCTGGTCGGCTGCAGTGGCGTTGCATGCGCCAGATCAGGCCTGCGCTGTCTTCCGTCGCCGCAGCGTTCCCCTTCTTCTGATCCTCGTTCTGCTGCGAGGAGCGAACGCGTCCGCGAGGACGTCAGCGAGGACTCTTTGCGCTCTCTCTTTGCGCCTCGCGTCCTCGTCTCGTCTGGCGCCTCCCTGCCGGAAGTGATTGTGGCACTGTGCGCCTGCTACTGCTTCCTCTTCCCAGATCGGAATTTTGTGTTGTTTTTCTGTGCTGCCCTGGAACCGCTGCGTCTCCTGCTGCTCTCGCTGTACCTGCTGCTATCTGCTACGCGGATCGAACTTGCTCTGCTTCTCGACAGCGCTCCCCCCTTCTCAGGTATCGTCTCTCTTCCAGCGCCTCTGCGCGTCATCGATCCCTCGGCCATCGGCGCGGCCGCAGGCTCGCTCCTGCTTACGCTCCTCGCGTTGCGCTGGCATTCGCCTTCGTCGCTTTCCGAGCACTCGCAAGCTGGCGACACAAACGCAGCAGCGGAAGCAGCTGAAGCGGTCGAGAAGGCGGCATGCGTCGCAGAACGCCTCAGACCAAAAGACTGGTCTCGCCTGGCGCCCGGAGCTTTTCGATCGTCAGCCGCCACTCCTCGAGTGTCTTCACTGAAGCCTTCTGTGGAGATGCCTCTGCCTCGCGTTGCCGAGTTTGTCGCGGCATTGGACGCGACACAGAAACGGCTGCAGAAAGGAATTTCTCTGTCGACAGAGAGGACGGACATGGTCGCGCTGACGGAAAAGAAAGACTTGCGACGAGGGGGCAGAACTGAAAAGACAGTCGCAGATACTCGACCTCTCCAACTCTGTCGTGAGACGAACCTGAAAACGCCTCCGAGTCTTGGTACTCACTCTTCATCCTCTCCTCTCTCTGCATCTTCACCATCGTCTTCTTCTTCGTCATCATCATCTTCTTCTTCGCCTCTTTCTTCATCGTCTTGTGCAGCGTCTTCTTCTTCATCTTCTGCTGCTCCTCTCTCTTCACCATCGTCTTCTTCGTCTTCTGTTGCTCGTCTGTCTCCGCCATCTTCGTCGAGTGCGTCTCCTTCGTTTTCGCTGCACCATCCGCTCTCCGAGTTGCGTCGCCGAGACGAGCTCGATGCCTCGACAGTGCCTGCGAAGTCGCAGGAGCCGGTCTCCTCCTTCCTCGCCACCACGCGGCTGTCGGCAGCAGCCCCCGCGTCTGCGGACGACGGCCAAGTGAAAGTTCTCTCGGAGCCAGAGTCCATGCGCATGACATCTGCTCTGCAAAAGCTTCCGTTTTCTCTCCACTCTCTCACCTCGATTCTCTACACTCTTCGTCTCCCGACTGAGTTCTCTTTCGAACGCAGAGACGCTGGCGACAGCGAGGAAGAGAGGAAGGGAGACCGAGAGAGAGACGAAGAGAGCGACGGAAACAAGGCCGGCGATAAAGACGAAATCACAGAAGAAGAGAACACACAAGATGCAGGAGAAGACGCGGAACGAGGGAAGAGACATCAAGACAGCTGTGGAGTGGGGAGAATTGTCCACACAAAAAGCGGGGAGAGAGAACTGGAGAGAAACGTTTCTTCTCTCTGTCTCGCGTCGCCATCTGTTTCTTCGGATTCTGCCTCGCCTCTCGTCTGTGCGTTCTCTCCAGCGCCTTTAAAATCGCTTCTCGCGTTTCCACGTCCTCACAGAGACCCCCGAAGCGTCCTGCGGCTCTCTGGGAAGCGCTCCGAAAACTCTCCGTCTGATTCCGAGAGACGGACAAGCGGACCTCCCTTTATGTCTCCGTTCGCGTCTGCCTTCGCGTTTCCGAGTTCGAGTCTCGCCTCAGCGACTGCGCCTTGCGGCCTCGATGACCCGCGAGGCCTCCTCCAGTCCGTCCAGAAGCTGCAGCGCGCATTGCCTGCAGACGCCACCTGCTGCAAACTCAGACTGATGGAGAGCGAAAAACACAACTTGAGGGCCGTCGAAAAGAAGGTCGGCACAGAGAGGAACTCGACAACAGGGCAGAGAGACGCAGCGGCGAAGGCGAGGAACGAGAAGAGAAACCGAGGAAGAGAGGGGAGGAGGGCGGGAGACGGAAGCGAAGAAAGAAGAGAACGAGAAGAAAGAGATGAGGAAGGGTGGAAGTGAACATGCGAGAGAGGACGCGCACAAAGTTCATGGGCAAGTCGATACGAAGAGGGCAAAAGGCTCGTCCAGTTTACAAGAGCACTTGGGCAAAAGGAGAATGAGAGCGAGAAGGCGGCGAGAAACACAGGACCGAACGCGGTCTTCATCTCAAATCAACAGCATACCTTTGTCTTATCCCGCTCTGGGTATTTCGCGACTCCTTCACTCTTTGCTCTCTCTCTCTCTGTTTGTTCTCTTGTCGCGCCTTCGCTTTCTTCTCTGGCGAGCCCCGGGGTGTGTGGTTTCCATGTATCTGAAAGACCGATTTTCTTCTTGCGTCGCAGAGTTGAATTTCAGATTTGTCCTGCGTGCTCGTGTCTCTGCAGCTTCTGCCCATCGTTCGCCTGCCTCGGCCGCATGCGCGACTGCGAATTCTCTCCGTGGTTCTGACCCTGCGCGAGCGAGAAGACGCCCTTCTGAGTTTCCTTCGTCTGCTGCACTCCGCATTTGTAGAGCTCCAGATGAGTCCCGCGCTCGCGCGCTACGTCCACTGTCTGCGCGTTCTCTATCGCCTGCAGACGCAGGCAGAGACGCCTGAGTACCGGGCGTCGCCCTTTCTCGCTTCGCAGGCCGAGCAAAGCCCCAGGAGTCCGCGAGTCAAGAGAGAGGAAGAGGAGGAAGAAGAGGAAGAAGCGAACCTGAGGCGCATTCTTCAGACTCTGAGGGAAATGCAGGACTCACAGAGGCTCTCGCCGCAAGTCCGGACAGTCCTCACCAAACTGAGCTCCTCTCACCTCGCTCTCCTGGAAAGCCTCAACCGCAGTTCCGCGGGAGAGAGCAGCGGAGGGCAAACAGGAGCAGAAGTGAAGGGAGATGAAGACACGAAGAAAACCGGGGAAACGAGAGGAGACAGGAGAAACCTCTTTGACGGTTTTGCTGAACATCTTTCGCATGCTCTCCTTGCTCTCGACGAGTGTGGTTCTGGTATGCGAAGACAACAAGAAGCGAATTCACAAAGGAAACAAACTGAGACACAAATTGAATTCGTTTTTATGGAGGGTCTCTGCCTTCTCCGCCGTAGAGAGTTGTGTGTACTTTTAGCGTCGTGTGACTGGCAGGCTGTGTCGAACTCGACTCAGAGTCCTCCAACTCTCGCGTGGAGACAAGGAGACACTGAACATGAGTTGCGAGATGCAAAGGCGTTCTTCTCTCCGCCGAGCAGCATGCACCCCGCACTCAATTTTGTGAATGTTTAGCAACTGCATGGGAGATTTTGTGGGAGTTTAGGATTTTTCAACTACAAAAGGCATTTGCGGAGTCCACATCTCTGTGAGGGGAGAGAGAGAGACAGAGGGAAGGTCGCCTTTCAGATCTCAGACTGTCTCTGTGGGCGGGATGCGAGAACACCGGCGTCAAAGTTTCGAGTCGCGCGTTGCTTCCTGTCCTTCTTGTTCGCGATGTTAGACACATGAAAAATATCGCAAATCTTCCTTGTCGGTCTTGCTGTCTTTTTCTCCTGTCATAGCTGTTCTTCGACCTCTCTTTTATATCCGTTTTCACCTTTCAGGCGAGGCGTCGCCGTCCTCCGAGTCGACAATCCGAGAGACCGTGGACCGAGTGTACGAACACCTTGAGCGCTTTGAAGAGGACCGACGGTTCCTCTTTGTCGAACATCTTCGCTACTTGGATGCCTACGCTCAGCCCTTCGTTCTGCCAAGACGTTCTTCTTCGACGCCTTTCTCTTCTTCTGTCCATGTTGCTTCTTCCTCTCCTTCCCCGTCTTCATCTCCCCTTGCTTCTTCATGTCCTTCTGTTTCACCAAGCTTGACTTCTTTGCCGCCGTCGCGAGAGAGAACAGCTGGGAAGCGAGATGAGGAAGAGAAGGAAGCGAGAGAAGCGAGAGAAGCGCGAGAAGCGAGAGAAGCGCGAGAAGCGATAGAGGAGACAACTGGGAGCATGCCGAGTCCGAGGCGACCGCAGGAGGCAGCAGTCAACTTAGCGTTCTACTGTCACCTCGGTATGTCGTTTTTCTCTTCGCGTTTCCGCAGCTCCGATCTGATGAACTTCTGTGGCTCCGCTTCCTCGATTTCTGCGACCGCCACTCTCACGTTCACCTTCTTCGTCTCTGTGTCGCCTTCTCCTTTTCTGCGTCTCTTTGTCTTCTCGTTCTCTCTCCCAGTGCGAGTTTCCGATTCTTCGGCGCGGCAGTCTCCCCTTCATAATATCTCTCTCTTCCGTCGCTGTGTCACCCTGTCTTCTTCTCCTTCCTTGTTCTCTTCGCGGTCGTCTCTCTCCTTCCCTGTCTCTCTGTGTCCTCTCTCTCTCCCGCCTCGTTCAGTGTCGGCCTTGTTCTGTCCTTTGCACTCAGCGGAGGAGGCATGGAGCCGGCTTCACTCGCATGCAGACGCGGTGGCGGCGGCTGCTCGGTCGCTGCTCGAGCGCGACTGGACGGAGGCTCCTTCAAAGGCCTGTCTCCTTCAAAGGCCCTGCGAAGGAGACAGTCCACGGACGGGCGACGAGGCCGAAGGAGACAGGTGGAGACGGGTGGTGAGCGAGGCGCTCTGCCGCCTGCAAGAGCTCCGGACCTACCTGGGATGCATCCGGGAAGCATGGTAGGCGCCCAAATGGTGAAGAAAGACATAGAGAGCAGTGGGGACCGGCAGAAGAACATGAGCGACTACAAGGAGCAAGCAAGAGGGAGGGGACGCGAGGGAGAGTCAGAGAATCGTTTGATAGACGGAAAGAGGAACAGCGGCTGCGCAGAGACGAAGAAAAGGAGGAGAGCGGCCACAAGCCGCTGGGTCCGAAGAAGGGTGAATTTCGTTTTTGGAAGGAGGTAGCATGCATGGTCTTCTTTTGCCCAGTTTCTCACATGCTGTTTTCTTCTTGTCTTCCCTTTTCACAGCGAATTCATTCAAAGGCACCCTCGAGAGTTGGCAGAAATCTTTCCGGACTACACTTTCCTTCAAACGCTCTCCTCGAGCTCTCCGGTCTCACCTTTCTCCCTGTCTCCACGCTGCGCCTCTTCTTCCGCTGCGTCCGCGTCTTGCTCTGCCTCCTCTCCGAGCGGAGGACATGGAATGTCTTCTTCCTTGTCACGAAAGGGAGACAGAGCTGCTAAGTGTAGGCTACAGTGTGCTCCGTATTCGTCTTCTTCACCTCATTCCTCTCGCGCGGACGAGACTGTCGCTGGAAACCGAGAATCCTGGCTTGTGGGCAGCTCTTCGAGTTCGTCTCGCTTCTCCACTTCTGCCTGTCTGCTTTCTGCGACAAACGCGGAGCGAAGAACGGCGGAAACGTTGAAAAAAACGACACCGCTTGAGTGCACAGAGTGCGACAGAGGCCCCTCGCGCACCTGGGCGGCTGTGGTCGCGGGCCGGGTGTATGTACACTCGAGGGAAGGCGCGCCGCGTCGCGGTGAAGAACCTGAGAGGGAAGAAGAGCTCGGCTCTGCTGTTTGCCCGTCTCTCGGACGTACGAGCCAAGTGCTGTCGGAGACAGAGAAGGAAACAACGGAGGAAAAAGAGACAGAAGAAGGCAACGAGGAGGGAGAGAAAACAGATAAAGGAATCGAGAAGACCGCGAGTGAGGCCGGAGACAAGGGCGACGAAGAAGAGGAACTCAAAGAAGCGAAAGAACAGGAACAGCTTCTCGTTTGGGGTGACAGGAGCGATCAAGTCGAGTCTTTGATTCCCCTGTCGACAACAGCGGGGGACGCGGAAGAAGACAAAGTCGAACTCTTCCCCTCCTCCCTTTCTCCGTCCATTTCCTCTCGCGGCCAGTGCATGTTGGACGCGGCGCCTCTGCTGGAGCCTACAGTGCCAGGAGACGCCTGTCTCCACCGCCCCGGAGGACCCGAGGAGACGGGACAAAAGGAGACAGCGAGGTTGGGCGGAATCTCTGGACGGCACCAGGCTGGAGGCGAAGCGCTTGCTCCCGAGGCGAGTCTGGAACTCGACCGCGTCGTCGATAGGGAAGAAGACAGAGGCGAGAGACGAGAAGCGGGGGTCTTCCTCAGAGGCGACTCTTTATGTCGACGCACACCGTCTGCTTCGTGGTGCTCAGACATCTTTCCCTCTGCCGATCGCGTTGCATGCACTCTCTCCTCAGTCGAAGAGGAGACGCGTCTCCGCTTTCCGCTGTCTCCGGCCTCTCCCGCTCTAACCGGCCTCACTTCGCTTGCTGTCTCTTGCGGCCTGTCTCCGCCATGCCCTGATGAGCAACTTACGCAAGAGCTGAGTGCGAGTCACCCGGTACCCTGCAGTCCATCCCCGTCCAGTGCGACGCCTGCTCGTCTTCACTTCCCCTTCTCTACTTCTCCCTTCGCATGCACTTCACCGTCTCCCTCCTCTTCCTCCTCTTGCTCTTCCTCTTCTTCCTCCTCTTGCTCTTCCTCTTCTTCCTCTTCTTCCTCCTCTTCCTCCTCTTGTTCTTCCTCTTCTTCCTCCTCTTCCTCGTCTTGTTCTTCCTCTTGTTCTCCCGGGAGAAGAGAACCGGACTTCGGCGAGACAGGCGTCGCGTTGTTTGTTCGCGAGGAAGAGAGGCGAGACGCGCCAGGTTCGATTGATGGAGGAACGCGCGACGACATGCGCCGTCTGTCGTCGATTCAGTTGGAGGCAGAGTGGGTCGATGTAGGTTTCGCGCTGAAGGCGGCTGACGGCGCCTTGGGAGAGGCCGAGAGTGAGATCAACGGAGAGGAAGCAAAGAGGCAAGCCAGTGGATTTTCTGAGAATCTGCGGCAATCTTTAGCGCGCCTCCAGGAAACGCTTGCAGGCTTCCCGAGACATGTCTCTCCCGTAGTCAACTCGCCTCCATCCTCTTCTGAGCCCTGCGCGGCGCCTTCTTCAAATGCTCTTTCTCCTGGGTCTCCTTCGTCTTCTTCGTCTTCTTCTCTACCGTCTCCTCCTTCATCTTCTCCTCCATCTTCTCCTCCATCGTCTTCATCCTCGCCTCTCTCTGGCGACAACGTCCGAGGCCAACTGTGCGTTGCGACGGTTCTTCCACGGGTAGACGCCGAGAGCACCCGCTGCATGCATTTCGAGGAGACACAGGAGAAACAACCGAGAGAAGAGAGAGAACAAGGAGGCGAACGAGAGAGAGAAGGTGACGAGACGATGAATGAAGAAGACGAAAGCTTGCACAGTCGTGAGACGATGGGGTTGACGGACATCAGCCGCGACTCGCCTCTTTTGCGCATGTCTCTCTGCGAAGAGGCGGGAGAGAAGGAAGAAGACGAGGATCGAGAGGCTGGACTGGAAGAGGAAGCGATGAGTTTCGAGAAGGAGTTCGTTGCTCCGCCGTCTGTCTCTCTGCCTTCTCCGGGAGGGCGAGACCAGAAAACGAGACGCGGGGACTTCGACAGGGAAGTATGTGGTGCAGGCGGAGACGCGAGCGGAGAGCGACAACAATCGGAGACAGCGCAGGGCCTCAACACTCCTCTCGCGTCTCTGTCTGCTTCTCCCCGTTCCGCGGCGGAGACAGTTTTGCTTCCGGACAAAGAAACCGCAGCTCAATGCCGCCAGCCCCCTCTGCGCGTCGCGCCGACGCGAGCAGAGTCTTCTTCAGAAATACGGAAAACCGCATCCACTTACAGACAATTCATCTCGCGACGGCAGAACGCCTGCAGTCTAAGTTCTCTATCGGCCGTCTCTTCTTCTGTCTCTTCTCATGTGCGTGGATCTGCGTCATCGCGAGGCCATTCGCCTGCCAGGCCTCTCAGGGGGGCGCCTGCTGCGTTCGAAGTCTCTTCGCTCGCGTCTTCGAGCGTCCGTGGGCGACGCGTTGGACTGCGGCCGGAGACGCGGCGGTGGAGCGTCGCTTCTTCAGCGGCTTCGTGTCTCTCGTCTGTCTCCGACTGTCCCCGGCAGACCCTCTCACGGAAGCCGCGCTCGTTCTCGGACGCATGCGCGGCCAACGTCCCGAGTCTGTCGCTCTCTTCTCTCTCGCGGTTCGCTGCGGCCTCGCCACCCGTTAGTCCACTTCGTGAGCACGGGGGAGCCGAGGCGACAAGAACGCCCTTCGGGAGTTCTCGCGCGTCGGGACTGGACTCTCTGGCGCAGCGCCTGCTGCCTGCGCGGTCGCTCACGCTCGCGTTTTCTGCCTTTTCGGCGAGACGAGGCGGAGGCTCCCAGACCGGCGTCGGAGCGGAAACGCTTTCCGACAACGTTGGGCGGCCTGGGACAGAGCTCCACGCCGAAGAGGCGAGGCAGGGAAGGCGACAAAGCAGGCTTCGTGGGTGGGTGAGAGAGGGCACTGGGAGTCTGGCAACTGAGAGCGACGCGAAGAGAGCAGGAACTCCAGAGAAAACGAGCGCGCCAGTGGTTTCGGCAAAAAACGCGGCGCCGAGTGTCCAGACCTCGCGAGAGAAGCACAAGGTTGCAAGAGGACGGATTTGCCTCGTCGTCCCCTCTCAGGGTACAGGCGAAGAGCAGCCGGAAGTTGCAGTCCACAACGGCAAAGGCAGACAGGGGAAGCAGCCTGGCGCGCAGGGAGTGTGTGAAGGCGCGTGGAAGCCGAAGGTCGCTGGAACGAAGCGAGGCGTCGAGAAGAAGTCAGAGAAGACGGACGCACAGACGAACGCCGTGAGAAGACGGAGCGACGGACGAGAAGGAGACGCTGAGCGAGGCGCGCAGCGAGCCACCGCGGCGACGGGCATTGTGGTATCTCTGAAAGAAAGGAAAGTCCTGCGAACGGGGACGCAGAGTTTCCGAAAAACTGAAGAGGCCCACGGGAAGAGCACCGCCACCGCAAAGGACGCTGACAGAAACGCGCAGTGGAGGATGAGAGAGGGGCACAACTGTACTGGAAAAAAAGGAACAGCAGACGAGGTGGAACCAGAGCACCAGTCAGAAAAAGGGTATGTTCTCGCCAAATCCTCGTCTCAAAACTCGCCAAACGCAACTGCCCTCCCCGGAGGACATCCGCCTGAGAGTCCAGGTGGGCATTCACCCCACGAGAGGGCCTTAGAGGTACTTCTTCCGCTCCTTGCCCGGCCGCTTTTTTCTCCGGGATCTCCAGCAGCGTCCGGCCAGCTGAACGCCTCGTCGAGTGCGTCTGATTCGCCTCTCTGTGAGCAGCCGTCATCTGCTTCGCCTCTCTGTGAGCAGCCGTCGTCTGCTTCGCCTCTGCGTTTTTCTCCCAGAATGCTGCACACATTCTCGCCCTTCGCTTCGTCTCTGTTCGGTCCTTTACTGGCGTCTCGCTCCCGCCAGTTCGAAGAGCGCGACGAGGCGCCCAGGAAGCGCGAGGACGAAGCAGACATCCAGCGCGTCAGTACAGCTGCATGTGCAGATCAGCCTCCGGTCCCGGAGGTCCAGTGTTTCCGCCTTCCAGACGACGAGCCAGACGGCGGCTCCGTCCTGTCGTCACCCAAGTTTCTTCTGCACAGCGAAGAAGAAGAAGAGCACCGCGAGGGCGCCAGCGACGCGAGAAAGTTGAGTGCCTTCTCCCCCGCCTTGTCCAGAGACTCTGACGCTTCCCTCGACGCTCGCGACTCGATGGACCGAGACGAAGGTCCCGGCGGCTACGATTTCTAGTTCCCTTTGACGCGCGTTTCCTTTCTGCGTCGCTGACTTCGTCGCCGAAAAATCCCAAAACGTCAACGAAGCGGCCTCTGCTCAGAGCCCACACACGTCGCCCGCGCTTCTGCCGCGTCGACATCTCCGTCTCTGCCTCATGTGAGGCCAGGCAACCAAAATGGACGAACATGTCTAGGTTCTCGCTTTCTCCTTTGCTTCTCGACATGCTTGCGTGCAATCGTGGATCCTTACTCTTTGGCTGCTGCAGCGGTCGGGCGCACATATATATATATATATATATATATATATATATACATATATATATATATATATACATATATATATATATATGTTGTACGTAGTTTATACAGTATATACATATAACGATATGTATGCATATGTATGTGTATCATGTATTTACAAGTAGATGTAGAGTTCTTTTGGGATGCAAGTGCTGAGTCTTTGACAAAAGACGCTGTGAGGGACGAGAGAGAGTGTGCGTCGCTGCGTTTGTTCTTCTCACTGAATGCCGTCGCTTTCAATCGGCTGTCCAAAGCAGCTCTTTCCTCTTTGGTGTCGACGTTTTCGAGCGTCGAAGCGGAGACGCCAAGTTTCGGCCGGCGCTGCTGAAGAAGACTTCGCATGCATTATGCATCACGCTTCTACAGGAAAAGAGTATAGAAGAATGCGCATGCAACAGTATGACTGCAGTTTCAGCGATCGTCGCTTGCAGAGTACAGAGGTCACATTAGACGCTGAACGGCAGTGGTACTCCAGATGTGAGGCAAACAGCAAAGTCTCGAAGTCTCCTGTACACCCGGCCGCCCTGCTGGGAGGGCAACATCACTTCAACCAAAGAGAACAAGATCGTGTGGAGCACCGTTGGAAGCCAGCCTTGCGCATCTTCCTTCGTCTTTTTCTGTCGCCTCCTAAAAGCGGTGGATTTCAATGTCCTACCAATAGCTTGATGGTGTTAAGTCCTGATGCTACTGATTGGTTGATTGGAGGACTTGCCAGTCCCAGCAGGAGCAGTTAAACTCTAGAAGAGTCGACTCTTATTCATTCATTCCAGGCTAGTTGTTGAGAGACAGTCACGAGCCCAAAACCACAACATCGTAATCTCAAGGATTTGCGATACAAATGGCGGAAGGGGAGTTTGTATGTTATGGAGTGTCATAGAAGATAAACTCTACAGTTATCGCATTCTTCTGCAGGAATCCACTGGTTCACCATCGACTATCTTGTTTCGACTTCGTACTGACTGTGTCTTACTGTCGCACACATACGTTACTCTACCAAATACCAGTTAACTGAGGTAAGCAATCCACGGTTGAACTGTGGGTGAGTTTCAATGTCCAAGACAGAGCACTGGATTGGACGCCCAGGGAACAATCGAATAAACAAACGGCTTATAGTACTTAGGATACTGAGTACGACTCCGGTGATGAGAGACAGACAACCAAGTCCTTTGTTTATGAAGTCACGGAACGTCCTTCTTCGATGCATGGCACCACCCAAAAAAGATGCGCTCTGCATGCTCGCGGGCGCGCAGCGAATCTCCCCATCTTGAAACGGCAAGCAAATCTCGCAGACTCTGGCATCCCCCGCATATTCAAATATACGTAGAAACAGCTTTACGTTTACACTGCAGCAGTGAACATACAGAGACGCGCATGCGCTTACAGATAAAGCGTTATGAGCAGGAATGTGTCTGGGGTTGTTCGCCGTTCGCAAACTTGTCGCTTTACCGAGAGATGCAGACAAATGGAGAGATACACATGCGCCTACGAGTAACTCGACGAGGGCACAGATATGTCTGGATGTGCAACATGCCCTGTTCTCGCCTTAAAGGCGGTCAGTCACTATATATATATATATATATGTATATATATACATGCATACATAAACGCATATATATATATATATATATATGTATATGTATATATATATATATATATGTTGACTAAGATCTGTGCAGAGGACGACAGGGGCGCTTCGAGAAAAGTGGAAACGGCAGAAAAGGGTGAGTTTTCATTCCCGAGAGACTCGCGGCCGGTCGGCGTTAACGGAGCGTCCCCACGGCAGGGAGACAAACCTAAACCCCCAAAATACAAACACTTGGTTTGTAGACGAAGCGAAATTGCGGAGAAAAGACAATGCAGAGCCTCGTGGAGACGACAAGAGAAGAGGACGCAAATGTTTCGACAAGACGGAAGAACGGAGAGGCGAAAACACAGACGTATAGAAAACAAAGACGATTCAAAGGCAGAAAGTACGCAACTGTGGAATGGAAAGAAGAAGCAGACGGAGAGAACATACATTTGAGAAGCAAGAACAGAGTGCTTCATAATCTCGGGTACTCTTGGCAACTTTTGCGCCCAGTCGGCGAGACCTCGAAGGACGGCATTCAGGGACGATTGTGAATTTTTTCAGTCACACTCGATGGGAGCATTTTTTTAAAACCGTCATTTCTCTGTCGCGTCTTCGTCTTTCTTCTCTCAGGTCTCTCCTTGTCTCACACGTCTTGGTGAACGAGCGCTAGATGTTCTCATTCTTTTCTGAAATTTCCCTCACTGCGTTCTGGAAGTCTTCTCCTCATTTTCTTCTCAGCGTCTCCTGTCACTGTTTCCTGAGATGATTCTTCTACTCGTTATGCTGCCGTTCTTTTTCTCGGCCGCTGAGTTCGACAGTCTCACGAGCTCGCCGGACTCCCCTCGGCGCTGGCTCTGAGGAACTTTCTTGAACGTTTCCCTGTCTTTCGTACCCTCATGTCTTTTTCCTGCTTCGAACGATTCACTGCTCCTTCGTCGACTCGAAGGCGCGCCATGTTCGCGTCCGTTGTCTGGTGTCTCTTCGTCTGCGCCTTCTGGCGACTCCCCGCGAGAGATCCGGCCAGAGTCGGAGCCGATGACTTTGTGACGGGGAGGGGAGGGCTTTTTTGTGCTGTGAACTTCTCTCAATCCCAGTGACCAAAAGACAGAGTCGAGACTCCGTTCCTCTCCCTACTTTCCAACTTT